>NW_026559725.1:0-245128 GCF_028583425.1 Eublepharis macularius | reverse complement strand
TCTTCTTACTTTCACTTTCCTTTTTTCCCTCTCTTGAGGGGAAAAAGGCAAAAGGAGCCACGGCATCTAGGGAGTCTTCGGACTCAGAAGACAGCTTCTTAGAACCGACAGCAGGTGGCTCACATGGAACCGTCCTGCCGACGGCGGAAACGCAACTGGCCAGTGCCGGCAATCCTCCAAGGCTTGCATGGCCCCCCGGCAAGAAAAAGTCTCATGTTGAACCTAAGCCTCCAAAACAGCCCCATCTTGATTGCCGGGAGGCAGAAAAGGCAGCGTGCCCCATCCAGCTGGCTGAGGGCGACGCTGATTGGCAGAGCTCCATTCCGTCGGGAAACGCTGCAGCGGCAGAATCTTTCCCGCGCAAACCTGAAGATGCGTTTGCCATTCTCCCGGTGGGAGAAGATCATCTGGAACAAAGAGGCACCATACAGAGCTCCAGCCGAGATGGGCCTGAGGAAACCGTGAGTGACCCTGACAATAGCCTGTCCCCTGCAATCCTGTTGGCCATCAGAAAGACCATGAGAGCAGAGCCCTTGGCCCTTTGCCAATATGAGTCACAAGGGGCAGATAAGGGCCCCCCTCCTTTGCCCATAGGGGCCTACCAACGTAATCAAATAACTGGTAGCTCCTGGCCCACTAAAGCAGCCAGAAAGACAGTCCAGTCAAATAGATGGCCTGAGGAAGGCTCTTCTCCCAGTGAGGATCCAGATGAGGGAGACTTCATGGCTGAGGAAGAGGAGGAGGGGGAGGAACCTTGTCAAGCAGAACAGGCCAACAGACTTTTCCAGACAGAGTACCTTCTGTCTAAAACCCTGGCAGCCTTAGACCTCAAGGAGGCCCGAAAGAGGGAGGAGGACGACCTCAAACCACAGGGCTCCAAAGATAGACTCAAGGGGAACAAGAAATTCTTCCCGAGACCTGAAGACAAGACTAATGTTTTTCCCTTCCCTGAGTATTTTGAAAGACAATTGAGGTCAGAGTGGGCAACGCCAGAGGCTTATAAGCAATTCTCTAGTTCAACAAAAAAGCTATATGCCTTACCCAAACTTTGCTACTGAGTTGTTGCAGGTGCCGGTCGTCGATGCCCCAGTCGCGGCTCTACAATCGCACGGCTTGCTTTCTGAAGATGGCCAGGGCACCATCAAAGACGCTCTGGACAAGAAAGGTGATGGGGCCCTTAAGAGAGCGCACGAGGCAATGGCCATGGCAATTAAGGCTTCTGCCATACCGTCGATCATCTCAAGAGCATCAGTAGTATGGGTCAGGACACTGATGGAGCTGCTACCTAGCAGCAGCAAACAACTACGGAAAGGAGCCAATAGGATACTTAAAGCTAGTACATTTACGGCAGATGCCACATTCGACATCATGTCCTTTGTTTCCAGAGCAATGGCCTCAACAACATCTGTGAGACACCTTCTGTGGCACCGAGCCTGGCCCGCAGACGTACAGGCCAAAACCATTGTGATGTCTTACCAATTTCTAGGGGGCAAGCTTTTGGGGGAACAATTAGACAAGATCCTAGTGGAAACTAAGGACAAGAAGAAGGCTCTTCCCAGATCCCTGAAACAAACAGAGAGGAGGCCCTTCAGTTACCAGCCCTTCCGGTCACAACACACCCTTCCCAGGGTTCAACAAGATAGCAGACGCAACTGGTCCTACCAGAAGAATCAGACACGCAGAGGAAACTTTCAGTCCAGGCCTCAGAGACAACTGAACTGCGGCAGTAGACGGGACATGGAGGATAAAGGACAGAGGCCCTGACTTGCAGGAGACTCCGGTGGGCAGATGGCTACTTCTCTTTCAACAAACGTGGTTGGAATCCAAGGCGGATGCCTGGGCCAGAGAAGTAGTTTCCAACGGCTACTCGGTCGACTTCGCCTCATTTCCACCGGAACGGTCCCTGATTTCACCGCTGAAATGAAATCCACAGAGACGCTATCACGGTCAAAGCCATTCATCTTATAGACATCAGGGCAGTTCGCTTCTCCGAAAGAGGGAGGGGGTCTACTCCATCTTCTTTACAGTCCCAAAACAGAATGGGGACTGGAGAGCCGTCCTGGATTTGAATTACGTGAATCAGTTCATCAGACTACGTCACTTCCAGATGGAAGCAGAGGCCCTACAAGAAGGGGAATTCTTGACTTCCATAGACCTAACGGAGGCGTACCTACATGTACCTGTGGCTCACGCTCACCGCAAGCACCTGAGGTTCTGTGTAGAGGACATCCATTTGCAATTCACAGCAATGCCTTTTTGGTCTCGTGACAGCCCCAAGAGTCTTCACCAAACTCCTTGTGGTTCCAGTGGTCAGACTCCGGGAGATGGGGCTTCATCTACATCCATATCTGGACGATGTCCTCATAAGATCCAGGTCAAGGGAAGCGTCCCAACAAGACACCACATACATAATTCAGTTTCTCAAGAAACATGGCTTCTTAATAAACGAGTCCAAGTGTTCTCTTCATCCATCACAGACTCTAGAACACCTGGGTTTGACAATAAACACCCAGCGGGGATGATTTTTTCTTCCAAAGGAGAAGATCCACAAGACAAGACAGATGACAGAGAACATCATCAGACAACCTGTCTCTCTGCTCATGGAACTAGCAAAGCTCCAAGGCCTGCTAGTGGCAAACGTGGAAGCGATCCAATGGGGCCCCTTCCACATCAGACCTCTACAATCCTTTCTGAGGCCGCACCAGATGCAGATAGCACAAAGACAGGTCATCAAGCTACGAGTGCCAAGATCTGTCAAGGACAGCTTACAATGGTGGTGGTCGGAGACCAATCTGAAGCAGGGCAAGAGTTTTCTCACCCCTATCTACGTACAGATGTTTACAGATGCAAGCCTCCTGGGCTGGGGAGCCACGCTGAATGGCTCACCAATCCAGGGACGGTGGACAGACCAGGAGCGTTTCCTATGAATCAATGTGATGGAAAATGAGAGCCATATATCTGGTGTTAAACAGGTTCAGCAATCAGCTTCTTCATACACACGTCTTGATCAGGACAGACAACATAGCAGCAAAGACGTATATCAACAGGCAAGGGGGAACGAGGTCATCGTGGCTTCAGAGGGAAGCAAACAGGATCATCGGCTGGGCGGAGAAGAATCTCCTGTCTATCCAAGCAGAACACGTAAAGGGCACTCTCAATGTCCAAGCAGACTGGCTGAGCCGAGAAAGCCTCCACCCCGGGGAGTGGTCTCTCAAGGTTTTTCTTCTTGTCACGACCCACTTCGGAACTCCGGCAGTGGACCTGTTTGCCTCACACCTGAACCATCAACTACCCAGGTTCTTCACCAGGTATTTTCACCCCAAAGCCGAGGTCATCGATGCCCTGACCTCTACATGGCCGAGGGAGCTACTATACACCTTTCCTCCCATTCTGATGCTATCCAAGCTGCTAAGAAAGGTAAAGGAACAGAGAGCTTCAGTGATCCTGACTGATGCACCACCGCTTCATTTGCCAACACAGCCGGACCTACTACAACAAGGGCCGATCTGGCATCCTCATCCAGAGTGGCTGTCTCTGACAGGGTGGAAGTTGAACAGAAACAATTGTCCCTGATGGGCTACCAGCCACAGACAGTTAAGACGATGTTAGCAGCCAGAAAGGACTCAACAACCAGAATATACAACGCAACCTGGAAAGCTTTCACGCGGTGGTGCAGACGCAAAAAACTGGATCCCTTGGAACCATCTTTGAGAACCATATTAGGGTTCCTTCAAGAGGGTCTCGACAGGGGTCTGAAGCCAGTGACCCTAAAGAGACAGGTAGCAGCAATTAGTATAGTCATACCTACCGTCGGGGACGAGTCGCTTTCACTACATCCTCACATACGCTGGTTCCTCAGGGGGGTGATGCTACTGAGTCCTCCTGCAATGCATCGTTTCCCGACGTGGCACTTACATCTAGTATTAAAAGCTCTTATGAAAGATCCATTCGAACCAATCAGAGAGGTTCTGATGAGGTAGCTGAAGTTAAAAACTATATTCCTAGTAGCGATCACTTCAGCTTGTTGGGTATCGGAATTGGGGGCTCTGTCTACACGTCTAGACCTTTGTATTTTTTACCGGGATAAAGTGGTCTTGAGAACAGACCCGACCTTCTTACCCAAGGCATATTCCAAATTTCATCGGTCTCAAAAGATCAATCTGCCCTCATCCTAGACATCCCAAGGAACGCGAGTGGTATAACTTAGACGTGCGGAGGACCCTGAAAGCGTATCTGCTCCAAACAGAGCATATCAGACAAATGGACTCTCTTTTTGTTAACGTCACACCCCCTAAACTAGGTCAGTGGATGTCTACAGCAGCTATAGCTCACAGTGTCAAGACCTGTATCAAAGAAGCATACAGAGTACTCAAGTTGGTCATTCCTGAGGGAATCACGGCACACTCAGTCAGAAGCGCTGCGAACAATGCTGCTCTCCGGAATGACGCTTCGCTAGACAAGATTTGTAGGGCCGCTACGTGGTCTTCGTGCTCTACCTTTTTCAAACGCTAGCGGCTACATAGCTACTCATCGGCTGATGCAGCCTTTGGAAGAAGGGTACTACAGCATGTGGTACAGAATGAAGATCTTAACCCTCCCAGGAGTTAGTGCACTGCTTTGGGAGCACCCAAGATGTCCTCCGCCTCAGAGGGAGAACGGACCTTTGGACACTTACCATGAAGGGTCCTTCTCCTCTGAGGAAAGGAGGACATCTTGCCCTCCCAAAATCTTCAAGAAACTACCTGGACACTTTCAAGAGTTGTTGTTTTTTCTCTCCCAGTATCTGCTTTTCTTTTCCTTTCCTCTCTATATTCCTAGTTTCCTCTAGACTGTTGTCCGTGTTCCTCCCTGGTAGGGAATTGTTATGAGTTGTTACAAGTTGATTACTGGTTGATCTCCAATGGGAACGCACACTGCTGAAGGGAGTCACCCAAACTGAGGACAGAGAGGGTGGTTCCACCTACTAGAGGAAGAGGAAGAAATTCTACTTCCTGCCTCCCTGAAAGGATGGTGGGAAACACCCAAGATGTCCTCCTTTCCTCAGAGGAGAAGAACCCTTCACGGTAAGTGTCCAAAGGTCCATTTCCTCCAGAGAAACTGACCAGCTTTAATCCTGGGAGGGCTCTGAGGCACCACATCCCTGCTGAGCTCTCTCCCCAAATTCTGCCTTTCCCCCAACCTCCAGGAATTCCTCAAGATAGAGTTGGCAGCCCAACTACAGCGGGAAGAGAGGCTCACAGAAATCACTGCCCTCTGTCCCACAAAGGGAAGTCAGAAGAATGGCATGATTGGATACATGACATTATTGCTAATAGTTTAAAGTTGGCAATTACCATGTTTGGACATTGGAGAGGTATATGAGTTGAAGAAACCAACGTGTCCTGACCTGGACAGCCCAGATAAGCCCGATCTTGTCAGATCTCAGATGCTAAGCAGGGTCGGCCTTGGTGATTAATTAGATGGGAGACCTCCAACGAAGACCAGGGTTGCAGAGGCAGGCAATGGCAAACCACCTCAGTTAGTCTCTTCCCATGAAAACCCCACCAGGGGTTGCCATAAGTCAGCGATGACTTGAGGGCACTCTCCAGCACCACCACTACTAAAGTAAATCTATTCCAAACAGAATAATTGTGTGAGGCATAAGTTTTCTAAAAGCAAAAGCCAAATGCCCTAAAGACTGGGCTGTCCATTCTCATTTTCCAACATTTAGAATTACTACAGCCTAGAATAGCAAAATAGTAAAGAGTCCAGTAGCACCTTTAAGACTAACCAACTTTATTGTAGCATAAGCTTTCGAGAATCACAGTTCTCTTTGTCAGATTACAGACTAACACGGCTAACTCCTCTGGATCTACAGCCTAGAGTGTTTCCTTAGGCTAAGAAGGAATTATAACACTGTTTGTATTCAAATTTACAAATATTGAGGTACAGGTTCCTACCTTCATTTATCTAAAAGTGTTTAAACCCTTGTCATGTAGCATGCACAAGCTAAGATGCAGAATGTTATCTGGACCTCTTCCTTTACTCCTGTCTCTGTTGATCCTATTTGCAGAATGTTGGAGTATGGAGAGTATAAAGGAAATCTCTATGGCACGAGCATTGATGCAGTACGGGCAGTGCATGATGAAGGGAAGATCTGTATCATGGATTTGGAGCCTCAGGTGAGTGAGAAGCAGAAGGATTAGAATGGCTACAATTCAATACTTAAAACTGTTCTGCTCTTGAAGACTAGAGAAATAACAAGTAGACATGGGCATGAATCGAAATACGAATCAAATTTTGTGACGAATCAGGTCGATTTCGTGTTTTGCAAAACTCATTTTGTGGGGCTACGTTTTTCACAAAATTCACGACTTTTGGGGCCAATTCGTTCGATTCATGAACAATTTGTGATGCCAGACTGGCTGGTGTGGATCCATTGATTCCCTAAGGTAACATAGGCCCGGAACGTCTGCAGATCTTTTGTTGCCATTGGAAACCCCAATCTTAGCCCACATAACCTTGATAGGCAGCTCTCCTTGCCAACTGGAGAGCTTCCATTCTGTCCTATACAGCACAGAGCAGGGGGGTTAATCCCCTAGGCAATTGAGGAGATGGGCCTCCTGTAGCCGTGGGAACACCAATCTCATCCCTCCAAACCCAGTTAGGCAGGTCTGTCTGCCAACCACAAAACTCCTGTTCTGCTCTATGCGAGCATTTGTTATATGAAGCACCTCTCTCTGCCTCGTGCTTTTAGTTCCAGTAGACAGAGAGAGGGGGAGGACCTGTTGCTGGGATTTGGAGTGAGAGAGAGTGGAGTTGGGGGCTTTGGGCTGGATTTGCTGCTGCTTCAAAAGAAACTGAAAAGCCTCTTTTTTATTTTCCTCCCTTGTCCTTGCTGGGAAGGTCTTTGGGTGAGGATGCTTAGCTTCTCTTATTTTTTCTTTGCTTGTCTTTGTTTCTTCATAATTCTTTCTCTTCTCTTTTGAGGGCTCACACTCTTGTTGTTTCATTTGGTTATATTTTGCGCACATCTCCCTCCTGGGCAGGTGTCTGTGTGGTGGTTTTGGGGCCCTCCCCCCAAGCCCAGTCTCAGGGCCACTGCCTGGCTCGGGGGCCCAGCTTTGTGGGTTCCAGTCAACATTTTGCAATCTTGGCCAAACTGGGAGAGTGGGTGGAAGAGAGCCTGCCGAAGTCTGCCTGCAAGTTTGGCATCTCTGGATATGAAGGGGGCCATTGACATGTCCCAGGTTCTGACGAATCACGAAACTAACAAATCATATCACGAAATGGGACAATTTCATGGACGTTCGTGTTTAATGATTCATGGAATGTGACAAAATACAAAACTCTCATTTCGTTTTTTCCCCATTTCACGCCCATCTCTAATAATGAGTAGTGTTCAAGAATTGGTGGCTGTAATAAATATAATACAAATACGCCCAGGCTGGTGGTGAATAATATCTTTTTTTTAATTTTATTTTATTACCACAAATGACAAGCAAAGGAATAATTATCCTGTAAAGATTGTTGGTGTTAATAGCATAGATCTCACCAAATTTGTAATATTGTTAAATATGACACAGTTACTTGAGGCATCTGGGTTATTGTAGAGCAAGATTCAGGTCTAGTAGCACCTTAAAGACCAACTAGTGTAAGGATCTGCCAGGTCACCCTCAAAAAGACTTCACTGCATGAGTTAAAGAACTTTGTTGATAGGCTACTAGTTTCAGCTCTTACTCCATCTTTGACAGGAATGGCCTTTCTCTACAGGCATAAAGCG
This sequence comes from Eublepharis macularius, assembly GCF_028583425.1. Taxonomy (NCBI): domain Eukaryota; kingdom Metazoa; phylum Chordata; class Lepidosauria; order Squamata; family Eublepharidae; genus Eublepharis; species Eublepharis macularius. The sequence goes on along the minus strand of NW_026559725.1, from coordinate 237,366 downwards.
TATGTAGGATTCTCAGCGTGGGGGTCAGCTAAGTTCAAGAGGAAGCCTCTAGGCAGGAATGAGCAGAGCTGATGTAGGAGAAGCCTCAAGGTCGTGGGGGTGTCCGTGCAAGCGCCTCTTCCCAGGCTCAGGCAAGAGGCGTGTAGGAGAACAGACAGATAACAGTAGAGACGGCCCCTCCCTTGCGTACTTTCACCTCCCCGTCAAGAAATAGCTTCAGCCTTTAGTGATACCCAGAGCATCAGAGCACAAACAAACATTTCACAGGGTCTTGTTGGGTATGACAGGTGAAACACCTGGCAACTAGATTTCCAGAAGATGAGTTTTCAAGAGTCAGAGCTCTCTCTCTTTGTCGGATATTGTTATTCTCTAGTGAAAGTATCTCCTGTCCAGGATTGTCTTCAGTCCCACTAAACTCCATGGGCTGAGAGCCCAGCTAGGCAGTCAATGCCAGTGTGGTCTGATGGACAAAATGGAGGGGGGGGTTAGCACACACCCCTTCCCAATGTCTTGGCCCCAGTCATGGTTGAGCCTCGGGACTTGCTTTTTTTTTTTTAACTGCAGTAAATGCAATTATGAATTGCCTGTTTTCTCATCTACTCTGGCCCTCAAATATACACTTTTAAATATAGGATTATACCCTGTGGCCAGGACTCAAAGAACCACACAGCTGCTTTCATGTGCACTGGGGATTCTTTTGTGTGTGTTTCTTCAACATGCCACATAGCGATTTGCTTTTGGAACGAGGAGTGTTAAAGAATTTTAAGGCCCCATTTTATAAAATCTTCAATCAGTTTTACACAGTTGAGTTACTCAGTTTACCACTGAGTTGTGGTCAGTTGTGGTCAGTAGATGACGTGGTTTGCATTTAAAGGGCATGCAAACTCTTCTACCCTCTGAGTGTGTGTGTTCAATCTGGTCGATGACTCTCTCTTTGGCTTTTGATAGCATCAGAAAGGGATGGGGAGGGTGCATCCACTCTTGTTGATGCCCTGGAGTGTGTTTTTGAGGCTGTGGCTGGTTGGTTGAGACAAAGTCGGCTGAAATTGAATCCCACAAAGACGGTATGTGAGTCGTGGGGCTTTGGGACCCCGACTTCCTACACGGTATGTGAGTCGTGGGGCAGCACTTACACTGGCCCTGAGGGTTAGGAGCCTGGGGGTGATTCTGGATTCCTCCTTGAAGATGGAGGACCAGATCACTGCAGTTGCCAGGTCTTCCTTTTATTATCTTCGGCAGGCCAGGCAGCTTGCCCCTTATTTATCTCCCTGCGACTTGACTACAGTGGTCCAAGCAATGTTCACCTCTAGGTTGGATTACTGTAACGTGCTCTACACTGGGCTTCCCATGGGCCTGATCCGGTGGTTACAGCTGGTACAGAATGCAGCAGCACGGGTCATTGCTGGAGCACCGGTGTGGGAGCATATTACACCGGTGCTACGCCAGCTGCATTGGCTGCCAGTGGAGTACCGAATCAGGTTCAAGGTTTTGGTGTTAACCTACAAAGCCCTATGCGGACTGGGACCGACGTATCTGCGGGACCGTCTCTCACCATATGAGCCCTGGAGGACTCTCCGATCTGGTGGAAAACATCTTTTAAGTGTCCCTGGCCCTAGGGAGGCCCGCCTGGCGTCGACCAGGGCCAGGGCCTTTTCAGTCCTGGCCCTGGCCTGGTGGAATGCTCTGTCTTGCGAGACAAGGGCCCGGCAAGATTTGCTTGCATTTCGCCGGGCCTGTAAGACAGAGCTATTCCGCCAGGCATATGGCTGACGCCGGGCAGTGCCTGCCCCCCCATGGAGGGGGGGTTAAACCATCGCCCTTATGTGAACACAGATGCTGTTGCCACACTCATTACTACTGCATGTATTTCCTCTGGTAGAACCACTGTGCGGTAGAACCGCTGTACCATTTAATGGTTTTAAATGTTTTCAAATGTACCATTTAATGCTTTTAAATGTTTTTAATGGTATGTGATATTTGTATTTTGTTATCCGCCCTGAGCCTGCGAAAGCGGGGAGGGCGGAATATAAATATAACAAATTAAATTAAATTAAACTTACCCCACAAGGTGCCATGGGTTTGCCCAAGAAAATATTGTCAGATTTGCCTTAATTTGGAAAAAAATATATGGATGGCCCCTGGCTTGTACTCTTTGTGTCCTTTGTATTTGACGCTGCCAAAGATGCTGAGATGAGCACATTTTAGACCTTTTTAAGCCATATTTAAAGATCATCATATTAATACAGCCTTAGCTCTGACGGTTTTGTCATTTGAGCAGAGTTTTTATAATTGGACTAATGGTATTATAAAATTGGTTTGCACTGGACACTGATTACATCAGCCAGGTTGTAGTAGTACACATCAGATATATAGTTGTCATTGTACATTCAGACAACCTACATGATTGTGTACTCTATCTGGTAGAGAACTTGTGCAATTCCCTAAAAGGATCTGGGATTTAGTCCTCTCTCTTGTTTTCAGGCAGATGTCTCAGATATACTGCTTTGGATGTAGGATGAGCTACGCAACCATGTGCAATTATAGTGACAGCTTTATGGCTTGTGGAGCCCTTGCCCAAATTTTGGAAAGATATTATTACCTGGCCTGACTGTATCTACCTAGTCAGATGGTGCCTGAGTTGCCACAATTATTGCCTCAGCACTATGCGACTGCCTGGTAGGATGCAGACCTGCCTGCTTTAATATGGAACAAAAAATATATATGAATTCACTTTGGCCAATGAGTTTTTATTCCCTGTGCAGAAATAACAAAATTGTTGGTAAACAGCTATTTTAAGGCGCCAAGCTATGTTTGAAATTGTGACAAATGATGCAGCTCTTGCTCTTACAGCCATATCCTCAGAGTCTCCCATGAGGCCAAGGGTGACGCAAAACCGTTTTGCTCTAGATTTTATTCTAGCTGAAAAGTGTGTGTGGGGGGGGGGGTTGTGCAACTGTTAAATCTGGATGCTGTGTTTATGTTCGAGATGCTAGTGGGTTGGTGACATTTTTTACCAAATACACGGTTTCCACAGCTCATTCTGGCAGTGGAAAAAAGCCAACCTGGGATGATCTCTTTTGGTCTTGGATTCCTAATATTCCTAGATGGGCTCAGGAATGCCTTGCAGGTGTTCTTTTCACAGGCAAAGGCCTGTTGGTTTTACTTATGGCATTTTGGTGTTGTATCAGTTGTACATCAGTGCTGTGTAGAGAATTCCAGAGATGTTTTCAACTGTCTCTGGAGGTTCCACAAAATAATACTAGTGACTTGTGTGCTTTTGAGCTAGAATGAGGGAATCTGTTGAAGAATTTTTAGGCCCCCGTTTATAAAATCTTGTTCTGAGCATACATTCAAAGCTAACAGCACACAAAGTATGTAAACAAGCAAGAAAGTGATATATTGTCAAAGAAAGCCCTGCTCCAAGTGTTAAAATTCCTTTTTCTGAGATACCCTGCGGGTCACATAAGTCTTCAGGCCACTGAGCAATAAACCCATTTTTCTTCTGTAATCTCTGTGTTTGGTGTCTTGAAATATACGTGGGCAAGTGGCAATAGGGGGCTTATGAATTGGCAGCAGGCTACTATTACAAAATTTCCCCTATCAAGGGGTTACTTGAAAGCTGTGGGTGAAATGATTCTGATGTTGAAAAGGAAAAAATCCTCAAAAATTCCACTGAGGAGCTTTGGATGATGTCCTAAATTTTTGTTTTTGTTGTTGTTGAATGAAAAAATGTTTGTTTTTAAAAGTAGTATAACTGGGACTGGATAAGAGCGTTGTTGATTCAATATAGTAAATTTAAATTGGTTTTTTTTGTTTTGTGGTCTTGTAGAGTATTCAACTGGTTCGCACTCATGAACTGAAACCCTACATTATATTTATTAAGCCATCGAGTGTGAGTTGTATGAGGCAGTCTCGGAAAAATGCCCGGATTATCACAGACTATTATGTGAACATGAAGTTTAAGGTGAGCATCGTGCCACAGCCAGCATGTTATTTGCTTTTTGACTTCTGTGTTGTATCGCTTTGTATTATTCAGCCTCGGAACATCCCTGAAGAAGATCAATGCTTCAATTTCATCAACGTGTTGGTGGGTCTGAAATAGTGACTTGTGTTATCTTATCTGGCTGGGTAATATTAGTGCTAAGAGTTGAACTCAGTTTTATCAGAATTGCTGCTATGTACCCTGATCTTCTTTACAGATCTTTTTTTTTTACTTTTGATTTTTGTCCGTATAAAAACCAACAAGGGCCTCTCTGCTTAATTCTGGCAACGAAAGAGCTGTATAGATCCCTAAAAATGGTCTTCTCTGAGAGTAAGAGCTTCTTTTGTTATGATTTAATGTGTAGAAAAAATGGAATCTGCAGCCCTTCTCTCCCCCTGTGTGACAATTTTAATTCCAGCTCCACTTGTCAAAATTCAGTTCTCTCCTTTTTATCCAATTCAAACTAGATATTGGTCCCCTTGAAAGTGCATGGATCTGCTATCGATTTCAGTGCCGTAAAACACATGAAAACACTGTTTGTGAAAACCAGCACCTCTCTAACGGGGCATGTTCACACCACTGCTGTAACTGTGGCTACAGAGTGATTGAAAAAGGCTGTTACAGGGCAGCCATGTTAGTTGTAAGTAGGGATGTGCGTTTCGGCATTCAGAATGCCGAAAGAATGCCGAAACAAAAGTGTTTCGGCTTCTTTCGGGGAATGCCGAAACGTTTCGGGGAATGCCGAAACGTTTCGGGTAGCCGAAAGAAAAAAGCCGAAACGTTTCGGGATTCTTTCGGCTTTCTTTCGGCTTTTCAATGGGAAAATGCCTCCGTCTTCCCGGACGTCTGGGGGAGGCATTTTCCCACCGAATAAGCCCAAAATTGGTGGGGACCTTCCTCTAACCCTTCTCTAACAACCACCCAAGTTTCAGACAGATTGGACTTTGGGGGGCCATGTTATGGCCCCCCAAAGCAGGTCCCCCCATCCTCCCATAAGAAAGCGAAGGAGCAGCATATTGTTAGCATGCTGCTGCTCATCTTTCTTCATTATTTCCTATGGGGGAAAAATGAAGAGGCAGGCTTCCTTTGCCAGGGGTGGCATTTTGCATGCAAAATGCCCCCTTACCCTCAGGGGCCCTTCTCCCACCCCTCCTCCCACCCCCCACCAAGGCTCAGCCTGCTCCCACTTGGGGGGGGCATTTCATGGCCTCCCCAAGTAGGTGCTCTAATCTCTACCACTGACAGCTGGGGGAGGCTTGTGTTGCCAGGGGTGGCATTTTGCATGCAAAATGCCCCCCAACCCTCTGGGGCCTGTCAAAAACACTTTATTTCTTGAACAGCTTTAGGCTACACAGCAGGGGGGGGGGACACCAAAGGGCATGGAAGCAGTATCTTACACAAAAATAACACAACTCACTTCACATTAAAGAATCTCCCCAAAAAATTGCTGTCAAAAGCACTTTATTTCTGTAACTGCTTTAGGTTACACAGTAGGAAGGCACCACAGAGCAGGAAAGCAGTGTACTACACAAAAATAACACAACTCACTTCACATCAGAGAATCACACAAACACAATTGCTGTCAAAAACGGTGAAGTGGGTTGTATTATTTTTTGTAGTACATTGCTATCATGTCCTGTTGTGCCCTCCTACTGTGTAACCTAAAGCTGTTCAAGAAATAAAGTGTTTTTGCCAGGAATTGTGTTTTTGTGATTCTCTGATGTTAAGTGAGTTGTGTTATTTTTGTGTAAGATAGTGCTGCCATGCCCTTTGGTGTTCCCCCCTGCTGTGTAACCTAAAGCTGTTCAAGAAATAAAGTGTTTTTGACAGGAATTGTGCTTTGTGATTCTCTGATGTTAAGTGAGTTTTGTTTTAATTTTTCTGTGTGGGGGACTGCTGGTGTAATGTGTCATAATGCTTTGCCTACTTGTACTTTGGAAGGGAGAAAAAAAAAATTAAAACTTTATTTTGTGTTGTTCTTGTTTTATTCTTTGTTGTGCAGTTGGTTCCCATCATAGGGAACAATGGGGCTGGCTGGCCAGCCATCTCTGTAGGTGGTGGGGGAATTTGAGGGAGGGTGTCTGTGGTTCAGGTGCTCTTTCACAGGGACCAGCTGGCACTCAGAAGTGTGCCCACCATTGTGGCACCCCTGGGCTGTGCAGAATTGCCCAGGGAAAGAGAGTTTAGAAGTTCCCAGCATAGGGAACAAAGGGAGAGGGCTGGCCTTTGCCAGCCTGTTCCTGGGGTTATGGGTGTGGGGCAGGTGGGGGTGGATTTGGGTCTGTGAGGGGCTAATGTGGGGATTTGGGTCTGTGTGTGGCAGCTGGGGGGGAATTGGGTTTGTGTGGGGCTGTAAGGGGTGGACTTTAGGGGCTGAGAGGACCTACTTGGGGAGGCCATGAAATGGCCCCCCCAAGTGGGAGCAGTCTGAGCCTTGGTGGGGGGTGGGAGGAAGGGTGGGAGAAGGGCCCCAGAGGGCTGGGGGGCATTTTGCATGCAAAATGCCACCCCTGGCAAGACAAGCCTCCCCCAGCTGTCAGTGGTAGAGATGAGAGCAGAGCACCTACTTGGGGAGGCCATGAAATGCCCCCCCCCCCAAGTGGGAGCAGGCTGAGCCTTGGTGGGGGGTGGGAGGAGGGGTGGGAGAAGGCCCCAGAGGGTTGGGGGGCATTTTGCATGCAAAATGCCACCCCTGGCAACACAAGCCTCCCCCAGCTGTCAGTGGTAGAGATTAGAGCACCTACTTGGGGAGGCCATGAAATGCCCCCCCCCAAGTGGGAGCAGGCTGAGCCTTGGTGGGGGGTGGGAGGAGGGGTGGGAGAAGGGCCCCTGAGGGTAAGGGGGCATTTTGCATGCAAAATGCCACCCCTGGCAAAGGAAGCCTGCCTCTTCATTTTTCCCCCATAGGAAATAATGAAGAAAGATGAGCAGCAGCATGCTAACAATATGCTGCTCCTTCGCTTTCTTATGGGAGGATGGGGGGGACCTGCTTTGGGGGGCCATAACATGGCCCCCCAAAGTCCAATCTGTCTGAAACTTGGGTGGTTGTTAGAGAAGGGTTAGAGGAAGGTCCCCACCAATTTTGGGCTTATTCAATGGGAAAATGCCTCCTCCAGGCGTCCTGGAAGACGGAGGCATTTTCCCATAGAAAAAAGCCGAAAGAATGCCGAAATAATGCCGAAAGAATCCCGAAAGTCGAAAGCCGAAAGAGATTCTTGTTTCGGCTTTCGGCTTTAACGATAGAGAATCTTCTTTCGGCTTTCTACTTTCGGCTATAGCCGAAAATTTTTGGCTTGCACACCCCTAGTTGTAAGTAACAGCCTCCCACTGTGAAGGCACCTGTTCTCATACACTACATCAGTGTGAGTGGGGTTGGTCATTATGCATTTTCCTAATTGTTACATAAAAATGTATTATTAACACATTTGAAAAACGGGTGAGGGGGCAAAGAGCTTAAAAATGGCACCTGTTTGAACTTGCTGTTCATGAATAATACAGGAAAGTGGATGTAAAGTCAGCCCGTGAATGATATTGAATTTAAACTTGCAATTTGAAGTATGTTTGACATCAAACTTGTTAGGGATGCAAGTTATGACTTCATTATTGTTATACTCTCTCCAATCAGGAAGAAGATCTGCAGGAAATGGAAGAGTTGGCTAAAAAAATGGAGACTCAGTTTGGGCAGTTCTTTGACCACATGATTGTGAATGACAACCTAGAGGAGGCCTGCATGCAGCTGCTGTCTGCCATCCGCCGAGCACAAGATGAACCTCAGTGGGTTCCTGCAACATGGATATGCTCAGACACTCAGCCATAATTCTTAAGACTAGCCATCTGCAGAAAGATGATCGTTTCTCTTTCCTTATAGCAGGAATCCTAATGCTAGGGTTGCAAGAGAAAATATATCTTTGCGGGGAATTTGGAGAGGAAAAGGCAAAACGCTGTGAGAAGATGTAATCATCATATTGTCTTCTGTGGCGTTCTTAAGCATTGCATGTTCAGTCATCATGACTTTTGTACAAAATGATGGTTGCACCGTAGTGTCTCAGAACATTTAATTGTAAAAGAGAATAAAATCTATTTTGCTGAATCTGCACCTGTTGCACTAACCCAATCAAAATCTTTTCTGTGGTTTTTAATTGTATAGTTCTTTGGCTGCTGCCTCTTTTCTAAGCATAAGTAAAATCAGGAATCCTCTCAAAAAAGAGTTTCTTTCTGAAAGGAAGATCGCTAGGCATGTATAGTATTTCCTAAGGAACCTATTGTAAATATTTACAAGCTTAGAGGGGAATGTATAAAGCTTACTGCGAGTTTAAAAAGGGAAGGGCTACAAACCCGAACGAAGGTTGCAGCATCCACTCATTTTTAATGTTTTAAATACAGTACTAACCAAGAGCACGTCCTTTTAATGGCTGGTTCTTTTGCTCACAATGGGAATTAAAGTCTTCAACTAAATCTTCTCAACATGGATTGTGGCTTGCCAGAACATGCACTCAAGGAAAATGGGTTTTTTAAATCTTTTTAAATAGCAAGTCCGACACATTTTTGCTTATTTCTCACAATTTTACTAATCTTGTGAAGGAGCAAAGCATTATGCAGGGCCCTGAAACCTCAGCCTCCTTTGACTCCGGAGACTTCTCTCCAGGCTTTCAAGCCTGTCTTCCAAGTTGTAAGATCTTGAAAGCTGCTTGCCCATCTCAGTCACCAAATGAAAGCTGAGATTCTCAAGATGCTGAATTCTCTGTCTAGGCCTGAGTTCTGTGTGTTTGGGAGGGCTGTTGGAGCTATCGCAGATCAAGGTACATGCTCTAGCCAGTTTGGTGTAGTGTTTAAGAGCGCGGGACTCTAATCTGGAGAACTGGGTTTGATTCCCCACTCCTCTGCTTGAAGCCAGCTGGGTGACCTTGGGTCGGTCACAGCTCTTTCAGAGCTCTCTCTGCACCTTCCACCTCACAGGATGATTGTTGTGGGGATAATCATATAACACACTTTGTAAACTGCTCTGAGTGGGCATCAAGTTATCCTGAAGAGTGGTATATAATTCGGATGTTGTTGTTATGGATACATGTATGGTCTGTTTAGAGAGGTTAGTGCAGTATACCCGTTAGAGTGCTGATCTAGGATCTGGAAGAGCCAGGTTCGAATCCTGTCCCTCCATGAAGCTTGCTGGGCAGCTTCAGAGGCTCTCCTGTATCAGACCAGTCCCTCTTGGGTCACACCATAATGTTGCCTCCTGGCACTGGTATTGTAGCCGGGGAAATTGCTAAATGATAATAATGCTAATAGTTATGATCAAATATCTTATCTCTTCTAAATTGTCTCTTTCAGAAGCCTGTTCTTTGTGAAAATCTTACTCTGTTCAAATGAAGCTGGGCAATGCCCAGGACTGTGGAAATTTACGAGACATTGTTAGTTATTCTTAGCTAAGGTCAACAGAACAAATTGCTATATTTGCAAAGAAGAAACAAGAAGCTAAGCAAAATTGCACAAAGGAAAAGGCTAAGCAACGGAATAGCTGTATATGGTAAACTGTACAAAGGAAATGGCTAAGCAATGGAATAGCTGTATATGGTAAACTGTACAAAGGAAATGGCTAAGCAACGGAATAGCTGTATATGGTATACTGTAAAAGGGGGGAATGAAGCTAGAGCAAATTGTAACCAATAGTTAGTGGGTAACCACACCATGTGATGTAACTGTATGTTATGCTTAACGAAACTATATCAGGGAAGTTGCTTCCTTATGCTGGGACTCACTTCTTTGTGACTTTAGTCATGCTGGGTCCAGCCGGCAAATAAACTCCATTCCTTCCTAAAGATTCTGTCTGGTCTTGATCCTTGGTAACCCCCAAATTCCGCTACATATTGGGGGGCTCGTCTGGGATTTGAGGGGACCCTTGGGGTACCCCCTTGACCCCCAGCCCATTGCCGTTGGTTCCGGACTGGTGGTGGACCTGTGGGTGCCCCCTGAGTGTTTCAGGAGCAGGCCCTGCCTTCCTCGGGTGTCAGCGGTACCGCACTGGGGCGTCAATGACCTGCTGATGGAATCAGGAACGAGTGGCCCAGGGAAGTCCCGGGACAAGTGAGTATGGAGTAATTGGGGTTACCGTTTCTCTTTTAGAAACTAAGAGGGGCCTGATCACTCCCTAGCACAGCCCAAGTAGGGGAGTCGGTGGGACTCTTCCGAACCCGCTCTTGCTGTAGGCGTTGGGTTGGAAATTTGTTGTGTGAGTGATGTGAGTGGAATGCCGCAAGGGCGATCGGTGACGTGAGACTCAGAGGCTCAGCTCTTGGCTGGGCGACCGCATCCAAGTCGCCAATGAAGAGAAGCGAGTGCATAGGGACTCCTGAGGAACAGACCCCTTACTGTTCCTTGCTGTTATCTCCCTCCCTAGTTGTCTCGTCTTGTCTGGTCTTTGTATAATGATGGGTGGTTCCTCGTCCAAATCAACTCCACTGGAGTTGATGTTGAAGCATTTTCAAGAAGTTTATGGAGGATGGGTCCAGTCAGGAGAGGACCCAACCCCCGCAATGGTTTTTTTTTGTAAAATTTTTTATTTTTAATATCTAACATAAAAAACTACAAAAGTATAAGGGGGGGAAAGGAAGGGGGGACTGGGAAAAAGGGAAGAGCAATTATCTATGTTACAATCAATCTGTTAGAGGTGCCACAAATCTTTCTGCTTATAGGAAAGGAGCGCAAAGGCCCATGACAGTGTATTCTGCCACGGGGTTATGAATCTTTCCAATGAATTATTAAATATTATGTATTTAGCTGTTAACAAAATGGCAAATAAAAGAAAATGATCTCTCTGGACACTTGGGTTATTTGCCCTGAACCCATGCTCTGTTTTTAAGGAACTAATTTGTGAAAAGATTGAACTTTGCTTGGGATGGTAACATACCTTGAACCCGTTCTGCATATTACCTCCAGCTAATACAGAAATAGGGAAAGGTAGACTGAAAGCCAATCCGAAAATTATCCGCATAATAAATATGCACACACAAAAAAGCCAATAATTAGCAAATCAACACCTAATCCAATTCTAGCCGAGCCTTTTGCCATGAATTTCTTGGCACTGCACTCCTTGCCAGAACTGAAATGTGTCACGTTAATTTCAGGCATTTCAGCAACCTTGGGTCACGTCAGCTATTCGGGTGAAGACCACGTTCCATCCTAGAACTGCCCTTGCTTCCGTCCAAATACGCCTTTCCAGGGCTTTTTTTCTCAGAAAAGAGGTGGTGGAACCCAGAAGGTTGCCCTCGGAGAAAATGGTCACATGGCTGGTGGCCCCGCCCCCTGATCTCCAGACAGAGGGGAGTTAAGATTGCCCTCTGTACTGCAGCGCAGAGGGCAATCTTAACTCCCCTCTGTCTGGAGATCAGGGGGCGGGGCCACCAGCCATGTGACCATTTTCAAGAGATTCCGGAACTCCGCTCCACCGCGTTCCAGCTGAAAAAAAGCCCTGTGCCTTTCCTTTCCAGGGTTCAACTTAGAGTAGGGCGGAGAATAAACAGGCCTGTAAGTATGAAGCGGGCGCCAGCTGCTGCTGGTGGTGGTGGGGCCCGCTTGATTTTTTCCCGCAACTTTGCAACCTTCAGGAAATTTCCTTTTCATGAATCAGGCAACAAACGGATGGATCGAAGTTTATGTGGTGCTTTTAAAAATTAAACCTCTCAGCTGCTAAGCCATGCTGTGAGGAATGATGGGTACACACAGGGCTCATTTTGAGGGGAAATGCGCAGGAACACAGTTCCGGTAGTTTTCCAAAGAGGTCACATGTCAGGTGGCCCCGCCCACCTGATTTTTGGCCATTTTAGGCCTATTTTGGCCTTTATTGGGCCCAAAATGGCCAGGATTGGGCCTAAAACAGGCAGGATTGGTCCCAAAACGGCCAGGATCGGGCCTCTTATGGGTGGTGGATCCCAACTTTGGCCCTGAATGGCCAGGATTGGGTCCAAAACAGCCAGGATAGGTGAGGTCAGGGGGTGTGGCATATGCAAATCAGTTATGCTAATAAGTTCCTGCAGCTCTTTCGATGAAATGACCCTGGGTGCACACAAGCTGCCGTTAAGCGCCCTCCCCCTTGTCACAAGGCCCTGAAACCAGCTCCTTCTTTTCCACACTGTTGTCTCTTCAGATCTGCTTGACATTCTGAGAGACGCTTTCTTGAGAGATGGAATGAGAGGTCCACCTGAGTTGGGGCAAGGGAACACCCTTCCAGCTGAGAGGGGTGGGTGTGTGAGAGAGAGAGAGAGAGAGTGAGCAGGGAACAGACAGAAATCCGGGTGAGTAGTAAAACGTGCAAAAGTGTAAACTCCTTGCAGAGCAAAAGTCTCTCTTTGGGGATCTGGTGCGGGGCAGCTGGTCTACCACCTTGGAGGAGCGCTCTCTCTCTCTCTCTCTCTCTCTCTCTTTCTGTATCTGGAAATGAAACAAACAAAGGTTAAATCATGCTGGTCCTTTAATTATCCCATCCAAAAGTGTCAGCTGTTTGTAGTCAACATCTGCCTGCAACATAGCTGTGTGCAGAGCTCATTTTGAGGGGGAAAGCGCAGGAACGTAGTTCCGGCAGGTCCCCAAAGAGGTCACATGTCAGGTGGTGCCACCCACCTGACTCTTGGCCATTTTGAACCCTTCAGCCTGGATTGGGGCCAAAACAGCCCGGATCGGGCCTCTGACGGGTGGTGGATCACGCTCCCCGCTCAGCAGTGGCCCGATCCTGACCATTTTGGGCCCCTTTTCGGCCATTTTCAGCCCCTTTTTGCCATTTTGGGTCCAATTTCATCCCTGAACGGCCAGGATTGGGTCCAAAACAGCCAGGATAGGTGATGTCAGGGGGTGTGTCATATGCAAATCAGTTATGCCAACGACACGCTTCCGGCGATGTCGAGGGGCATGGCATATGCTAATGAGTTGTGCTAATGTGTTCCTCCAGCTCTTTTTCTAGGAAATGACCCCTGGCTGTGTGCGTCTCACAACTGCAAAAGCCGGCCAAAGAAAATCTGTAATGGGCTGTTTTATTATATCTATATTACGCTGCTGAAGAAAGGGGGAAGGTTTTGTCAAACCATGTGCAGATATTTCTCGTCCCCTCTCTGCGTATTCTCACATAAGCACACACAAAATATTGCTTAAGATTATAGAGTCCACTGAAGGAAAAGAAGTAAAATCGGAGAGAAGCTGGGGTGCCTCATCATTTTTTCCCTCGTGTTTCTTCATATTTCCCCCTGCCCTGCCTCCAATGGCAAGTCTGAACGCAGCAGGAGGCTCTGGGTGGTGATGGACAAGTGCAAAGCGCTTTTTCCGTGACTCTAAGACTTCCTGTGCAAGCTGGGAACAGGGAGATAAATGCGCAGAGGATTTCCACAACTGGCTAAATCTGCATTTCTTTTGAAATTCTGATAGTCTCATTCATTCTGGTGGGATTTCTGCCAAGAACACTCCAAGCCAAACAGCACAGTGGAGAAAAAAGGTGCAGCTGTTTGACTTCGACGGTTTCTCATTCCCCACGTTAGTGTGTACAAAACACTTAAATCTATCACATATTGAATATGTAATAATGCAATAATAAATAAAACAATTCACTGAATGTCCTGCCTTAATTTTTTTTAACAAGATCTCTATCCAATTGAGCATTCCCTGAAAAGGCCCTCTCTGGATATCAGGTTACCTGCAGCACATTAACTTGAGTGACATTTATGACCAGGGCTTCTTTTCTGGGGAAAGAGGTGGTGGAGCTCAGTGTGTTGCCCTCGGAGAAAATGGTCACGTGGCTGGTGGCCCCGCCCCCTGATCTCCAGGCAGAGGGGAGTTGAGATGGCCCTCCGCGCCACTCAGCGGCGTGGAGGGCAATCTCAACTTTCCTCTGTCTGGAGATCAGGGGGCGGGGCAACCAGCCATGTGACCATTTTCAAGAGGTTCCGGAACTCTGTTCCACCGTGTTCCAGCTGGAAAAAAGCCCTGGCTGTGTTGGTCTGCAGTAAAACAGCAAGATTTGAGTCCAGTAGCACCTTCGACTAACAAGAGCTTCGGAGTATAAGCTTTTAAGAGTCAAAGCTCTGTTATCTGAAAAACTTGCTATCCGAAGAAGGGAGCTTTGACTCTCGAAAGCTTATACCCTGAAAATCTTGTTGGTCGACACATTAGTTCGACGGTTGCGGGTTGCAGAATCTGCCCCGTTCAAGGTGATATGAGAGTATCACACATTGTTTATTTCTCACCACAAAGGTGGCAAACAGCCACATTGGTCCACAGATCTATCTTGAAACCAAGTCTCCTAATAACTTGGAGCTGAACCAACCAAATAATGTCACAACACTGTGTGCATCACAAACCAGTGAGCAAGTTGCTGAGTTCTCTAGTGCACTTCATCAGAGGCTCTTCCTTGAAAAGAGGGAACTCGTCCTTAGTAATTTTTCGTTCTTAGCTTATTTTAATGGTTGCACATTTTGGGAGAGGGACTTTGAGGCAAACCTGTTGGGCAGACTCTGGTGTCAAACTCAACTGGCTCAGTGATCAGCTCATGTCCGGTGATCACAGTTCAATGTGGTACGTTTGACTGCCCAACCGTTTGCCACAAAATTCATGGCCTACGTAATTAAAAGTTCTGGCAAAAGTGAATTCAAGATGGACAGGATGCCACGAAATCGATTCCGGTTCAGCAAAGAGCGCCTATACCCATTATTTTGTACCCAGAGGGAACAATTAAGATGCTTTAAAACACCCAGGATGTTTGTTGGGGGTTTTCCGGGCTGTATTGCCGTGGTCTTGGCATTGTAGTTCCTGACGTTTCACCAGCAGCTGTGGCTGGCAGCCACAGCTGCTGGTGAAACGTCAGGAACTACAATGCCAAGACCACGGCAATACAGCCCGGAAAACCCCCAACAACCATCGTTCTCCGGCCGTGAAAGCCTTCGACAATACATCACCCAGGATGTATTTATTCATTAGATTGTTTTTTACTGCCTTTCTTTCCCAATAGGTCCTCCACATGATTTGAAATATTAAACACTTCCTTTAGATGTATTGATTTATTTTAAAGAGTTCTATGCTGCTTTTCCATTCAAATAGGGCCCTTTAGGCCACAAACATCAAAACATGTATGTATGTATACATATGTATTTATGTATGTAAGGATGGATGGATGGATGTATGTAGAGCTTTTTTTGACCTCCAGAGGTCAATCTCAACTCCCCTCTGTCTGGAGATCAGGGGGCGGGGCCACCGGCCATGTGACCAATTTCAAGAGGTTCCGGAACTCTGTCCCCCCCCCCACGTTCCCCCTGAAAAAAAGCCCGGCTGAAGGGGCTCCAGCCAAGGCAGCTTCATGCCCCCTTGGCCCACCAGTGTCAGCACTGCATCTGGCTGAGGGCACAGAAGCTCCATGGAGACCCAACTTTGCTCCTTTGTGATGTGCTCCAGAACATTCTGAGGCGCCTCCTCCTGTCAGGAACCCAGCCAGGACTGGGGGCACAACTCCTTGGTTGTCGAGTGTGTACGCACACCCACACAAACAGGGAAATGGCTTTGCCTAATTTTCTCTCGTTCTTTGGGGGACCCCACTTTCTCTGGGGCGTTGTGGTCATCATGGTGTTTAACCTCATGTGGAAATTGCTGCACAGCCTGTGTATTTGGATGGGAGGTGAGCAAGCCAGACGAGAGCTGCTATGCTGGGGAAGCCAGTGGCGCAGCCCCTCTGCCTCCCAAACCGCTCAGGGGGTTGTGACTTGGATGCCACTGAGTTATTGCTATATTTCTTTCTTTGTACTTCCGGGGGTAGCCTGGGACCCTGCGGGTAGTCTTCTGAGAACAAATAGCTTAAAGTTTGGCATAGATATGTCTGCGTCATCTTCTGTCCCTGTAACACATACAAATCAGACTGTGTGCATGTGGAGTGTGCTGTGATTGGAAAACCTGCTACTAAACTGGCATTTCAACAATTTCAATTCCTGTTTTTAATTCACATAGTAAATTCCACACTCTGGATCTGCTGTCTTCTGCTTTTGAGATATGATTCTGCCCTGGAAAGTAAATGGAAAAACCAAACAAGTCCATCAATGCGCTTTTCTGGTTTTCTTAATGGCACATTTGGGGAGGAGACGCAACTAACTGGTGTCTCCCCTGTCTCTTGTAGGACTCAACCTGCGAAGGTCTCCTTCAACGCAAGCAAGAGTCTCCCAGGCTCGCTGGCATCGCATTCGTCAACTGCTCTGTGATGACCAGGAGTGCCTCATATGTGAGCATGCAGCGCATGAGGCCATTCAATACATACACGTCATAGAAATGCCAGAGAGCCGTGAACCTGCAGCCCTGCAGTCTGGTCCGCCGGGAAGGAAAGGCCAAAAAACCTCCTCACAGAGCACCAGTGAGCCAGCTCCCATCTCTGGCCCCTGCAATCCAGTCCAACCGGGCTCCTCCAGTTATCCTCCTGGCTCCCCGATGGTTAAAAAAGAACCTCACCTCCATTTTGAAGATCACGCTGCCCATGCCTGGGATGAACATAGTCACCCTTCTCAGCGAGGGGCAGCAGAGTTTGCTTCTTCATCTAGCAGCCGCACGATCTCTCTCTTTACCGAGACAAGATCCTCTTCTGGCTTGTCAGAGTTCTCGGTGGACAGCTTGACACTCCGCAGGTCCACCTCTCACCTTAAGATGGCTTTCGCACAGCGAGAGGACAATAAGGAGTCCTCCTGCACTGAGAGCGAGGCCTCTTCTGAACATCAGGGGACTTACCAGGAGGAGACTTTTCTTCCAAAAAGAACCCATTCCCAAACTTCACTACAGAGGGGGACAACCCAAATGCCAGCTGGTGCCGGAAAGGCCCAGCTGACTGAATTCACAGAGGTGGGGGCTCCCTTTCTAGAGGAGAGTGTGATAGCAAGCTTGGAGTCTCACGTGTTAGTGAAGCGAGTCCAGCACCATCTGGGATTGCCCGTCACACTCCTCAGGTCCCTCCGAAGATTTATGGCGCCTGCTCCCGATTTATCCCCTCGGGGGCACAAGAGGCAATTTGATTGGATGACAAGACCTCAAGGCCTCTCCTTTCTAGGCTCTGGCAGCAGAAAGAGGCTGGAGCTCCACGTGAAAGAAATGGCCCACCGGAAGCGTTGGCAATTGCCCCAGAGGATCCAAAGGGCCCTCACTCGAATCAAGCCCCCCTTCCAGCCGGAAGGGAAGAAGCCGCTCTCCGCCATCAGGAGGCCTGGCCCTGGGGTCGCCTCTCAGGGGAAGGGTGCAAAGGAATTGCAGAGGAGCTCGGCAAGACTTCCCAGCACAGCAGAAGTCTCGGGCTCCAAGACCACCGGGGCCTCCCAAGCCGAGCTCCAGCTCCACCTTGTGAGGAAATCTTTGGAGATGAGGCTGGAGAGTTTCCCTGCAATTGTGGGGCGTTCTCAGAAGGTGGCTTTTAAGTCAAGGAGTTTGCGCCTGCCCAAGCTGATTCGGCCTGGCCAAAGCTGTCCTCAGCTGAGAAGCAGGCTGCCTTTGCTTCTTCGGAATAAAGCGGACCCGGTAGAGATGAACATCAAGTGCAAATTCATGTATTTCCTGTGGAGGCTCCCAACTCTCTACATGCAGTCCCTGGAAAAGATGGCACCCAGCAGCCCTGCACTGCCAACAGCCCCTGTCTACTTGCACGAACCCACTGAGTTTGCCAGCATGCAACCTCCCTTTGTAGAGCCGGGGGCCTGGGAGAGCCTAGAGGCACACGTCCTCCGGAAGAGGCTGCAGCACCAGTGGGGTCTGCCCAGCCTTGTGCGCCAGTCTGTGCGGCAGTTCCTCCTGCCCGGGCCATCATCGCCCACTCGTGCCTCTTTTGTGCTCTGTAGCCACCTTGAAGTGAAGATATTGATTGACGTGACCGCATTTCTTTTAGCTCACTCGGAGATGAAGGAGATGCTGGAGACCCACGTGAAGAGCAAGATCATCGAGAGACGGTGGGGCCTCCCCAAAAGGGCGCTGGATTCTCTGCGCATGTTCATACCGGTCTCTCCTCCGCTGATCACAAGAGTCAAAGAGGATGGGGAGACCCTCGCCTTACTTCACGGAAAGAATGTAATCCGGCGGAAGCCACCTGCGAACTCACCCAGAAACTCCAAGAAGCCGATGGCTTCCTCAGAGATGGTGTTGCAGAGACACCTGCTGAAGAAAGCCCTTGAGGTCCAGCTGGGGGTAATAGCTCCCTTGGCCCGACGGTCTCAGGATGCTGCCTGCTGGGCCGAGAAGGAACATATGCTCCCCAAAGTCATTCCCCAAGGAGAGAGGCCCCTGGTGCGACGGGCGCAGGAGCTCAGTTTTGTGGATCGGGCTATCCTTGGGCGTCTCCAACTCAACCTCATCCACAAAGGCCTGATGTACAGCTGGGGGCTGCCCACAATGTACACTAAGTCCCTTCACCGGCTGTTCCAGGATGCAACGTCTCCAGCCCCCACTGCCCTGTCTCTCAGAAAATCCGCCGAGCCCAATTTCGCTGCACTGCGGACTCCGCTCATCAGTCCAGGAAGCCAAGAGGTGCTGGAGTGGCACGTGAGAAGGAAGAGGCTGCAGCACAACTGGGGGCTCCCAGGCCTCATTCAGAGATCCCTCTGCTACCTTCTGCCAGCTGCCCCTCCTTTGGGCCCCCAGAAGGGAAGAAGGCACGCAGAGTTGGGTGTTTCCGTACCCGAGCTCACCTTCCTGAGCAATGTCACCAGACGAGAGTTGGAGAGAAATGTGCAGAAGAGAATAATCAACCAGCGATGGCAGCTGCCTAGAAGGGTCTTTCAATCCATGAGGCAGATTCACCCCAACTGGAAGGACGGCGCTCTCAGTGAAAATGAATCACGTTTTCCTTTTGCACAGAGTAGAGGAAGCTTTTCCAGCTGTCAGAGCCTCCCAGCCGCCCTGACTACGGGTGCCCTATGCCCTGAGTGCTACACTCAGAGAAGGGGGGCTGCTGCCCCACAGATGACCCAGGAGTTCCCCATGTTAAGACCCAAGACCCTGGAAAAGATTCAGCTCCACTGGTCTAAGAAATGCGTGGAGGTGCAACTGGAAACCTTCCCGGCTCTTATCAAGCTGTCTTGGAAATGTACGGCCTTGACATCCACCCGGCCTCTCCCGATGTTGGTCCCTCCGGGTGGAATGCCTTTGCAGCCCCGGAAACGCTCCGTGCCTCTAGTGTCCCTAGAGGATGTGGGGAGGATGGAAGTGGCTGTGCGGATTGGCCACCTGATGTCCCTTTGGGGCCTGGGTACGAGATACATGGAGGTCCTCCAGGCAATGATCCCTACAGCTCCCTTTCAACCCCTTGGGAGACGCAGGAGGGCTGCTCTAGAGATCTCCGAGGGGCAGGCCTCGTTTCTTCCTGAACAGGCTCAAGAGGCCCTGGAGCTGCACGTCAGGAAGAAGAGGTTGCAGCACGAGTGGAGCTTGCCCGTCCTCGTCCAGCGGTCCATCCAGGCCTTCACGCCAGGGTCTCCCCAGGCCTCTGCCTTCCGTCAGACTATGAGGGATGTCCAAACCGTGGAGCAGGAGCTGACCTTCTTCCCACAGGCTGCCTGCAGCCATCTTGAGCATCACCTTCAGAGGCTGAAGTTACAGTGGCAGTGGGGCTTGCCCCGCAGGGTCCTGAAATCCCTGCTCTTGCTGGCGCCAGAGACGGGACCTCGCTCTGCTGAAGGGACGACGGTGTTGTCAGCGACAAGCTTTTCTAGCAAGCCCAGCTGCAAACTTGGCAGCAGACCTTGGGCTGAGGGGGCTATAGAGACGGAGCAGGACAATAAGGAGGGCCAGAGCGAGGTGGGGGCAGCCCCGTGTCAGACATGTCAAGGCTCCATGCTCAAGGGGGCGAGCTTGGAGAAGCTGCAGCAGCACCTGACTAAGAAATCTGTGGAAGTGCATTCGGCGTTTCCCCCTGCTGTCCCCAGACGTTCTTGGAGGCACGCCTCGTGGTCCCTGAAGCAGCCTCTTCCCAAGATGATCCCCCTGGGCCAAAGGGATATGAAACCCCGGCATGCCTCCTTCGCCACCCTCAGCACGGAGGCGATAGATGGCTTAGAACTGGTCCTGCAAGGTCGCCATCTGGAATCTCTGTGGGGCCTGGGAAGACGCAACATCAAAGCCCTTGACATGATGGCGCCCAGGCTGCCCTCCCACCCAGCGGAGCCCCAAAGCGCTGGTTTTGGACTCACAAAAGGACACCCCCTGTTCTTCCGGGGCTTGGACCCAGCAACCTTAGAACTGCACATCAGGAAGAAAAGGATACAGCATGAATGGGGACTGCCCACCCTCGTGCAGAAGTCGCTCCGTGGATTCATGCAAGCCCCGCCCATGCTGCCCCGCCTTTCGAAGGCTGTGATTGACACCTCTGTGCTGCATCAGGAGTTGGCCTTCCTTCCCCGGGCCACGTGCAGCCTCTTGGAATTCCATGTCCAGAGAATGAAACTGCAGCAGACCTGGGGCTTGCCGGGCAGAATCCTGGCCTCCTTGAAGCTGTTCCTTTCCTCGGCTTTCTTGGGGAAGTCGCTGCGTCCTCTGAGCTACAAGGAAGAGAAATTTCGGCAGGAAGGGTCCGGAATGGAAGAAACGGAATGGGCCTTCTTGGAGAGCAAGAGGACCAAACATGACTCCTCACAACAGAAGGTTCTGGAAGGTCACCTCGAGAGAAAGTACCTTGAGACACTGCTGGAGGCATTTCCTGCCTTAGTGAGTCAGTCGCAGACAGCAGCCATTGGCTGGGGAAAGACACCCCTTCCGAAACTGGTCCATGCTGGCCAGAAAGGGGCTGGCCTCATCCAGGAATCCTATCTCCTGAAATGTCGCCCCCTTTCCCCACTGGTGAAACCCAGAGGGGCTGTGCTTTTTATGGAGCCTGAGGCGCTACTGAAAACAGAGCTGAATGTCAAGCGCAAATATCTAATGTATCTTTGGGGACTCCCCAGCCTGTACACTGAATCTCTGAAGAAGATGATTGGGACTGCTCCGGAACGGCCACTGAAGAAAGCTGTTCTCGGAAAAGCAGCAGCAAGAAAAGGGACGAGGGCCATCTACCCAGAGAAACAGACAGGCTTCAGATCAAGGTCCCTCACATCGCCTACAGTGAAGCTGTCCTTCCTCACAGGCGAGGCCTTGGGTCTCCTGGAAAGCCACATCCAGAGTAAGAAGCTGCAACACGAGTGGGGCTTACCAGCCACTATTGTCAAATCCCTCCATGCATTTGCTCCCTTCCTTTCCGAAGAGCAAAGGAGCGCACAGTCCTGGGAGCGACCAGGCATTGCCCCCGCAAGACCATGTTGCATCGAAGTCCGTGTGGCCCCCCAGAGTGTGCTGTTCTTGGATGCAGCCACAAAGAGGCACCTGGAGGAACATGTCCGGAGCCGTACTGCGGCTCACAGATGGGACATTCCCCAGAGGATGCAGCAGGCAGCGAAGATGTTTCTTCCCCCTGTGTCCCTTTCCCCAAAGAAGCAGAGCAAGGCCGAAGCCTTACAGTTCAGGGTTACAAGGAGAGGCGTTTCCCCTGGGAGACCCTCAGCGGAGGAGGGTGGGGCCCAACAACTCCACCTTAGAGCAGAATTATCTCCGGAAGAGAGGCACCAAGATCCAGAGAAGACGTCTTGGCACAGGCAAAGGGCAGAGAACTCCCTCACGGAGCACGCCTGGGACCTCCTGGAGTTCCATGTACGGCGCAAACGGATTCAGCATGAGTGGGGCGTGCCATCCCTTGTGGGTCGATCCTTACATGCCTTTGCCCCACTTCCCTCGGACTCACAAGTGAGAGTGAAACCCAGACCAGGAGCGTACATGGCCACAAAGAGCTTGGCGGCGGGAGGCACAACGGCTGCCTGGATGCCGTTATCAGTTGGAGAAGTGAGCGTGCCTGTCCAGGCATTGACACTTTTGGATCCAGATGTCAGGAATCATCTGGAAGCCCACGTGTGGAGTCGGACCACCTCGCACAGGTGGGGGCTTCCCAAGCTTGTTCAGGATTCTCTGAAGGCATTTCCTCCTCCGGAACTGCATTCCCATTTGGCAGAGAGCAAACGCTGTCCCCAAACACATCACCGTACATCCCAACAGTGGCATGGACCCCACTTGCCTTCCAAGGGGCAAGAGTCACCAGAGCAAATCAAGATCACACAAAGAGCCCCTGAGAAGCTCAAGAACATCTGCCAAGAGAGGCAAGTGGCAACCAGGAGTCCCGGCGTAAAAGGGGCCGCCTTGGATTCTCCTGACCTGAAACCCCTCTTCCTCACAGATGAGGCCCTGTGTCTCCTAGAGTTCCATATCCAGCACAAGAAACTCCAGCATCTGTGGGGCCTGCCATCTAGTGTGCTAAAGTCCCTACGTGCCTTTTCCCCATTCCCCTCAGAGCCCAAGAAAGACACGCAACACTCCAGAAAGACTGCAAGAGAGGGACCCTCCTGGGTCAGAGGAGAAGTGCGAGTCCTTCCGTCAAGTCTCTCGTTCCTGAGTCCAGACACAGAAGGGCGTTTGGAGGCCCACCTGACGAGAGTGGTGGCCACGCACCGGTGGGGCCTTCCAGCCCTGGTCCAGGAATCCCTGAAGGGTTTCCTGCCTCCCACATCAACTTCCCAGTTTCAGTTGGCTCAAACAAGGACTCTTTCAGCTCAGCCAGAGGCCAGGCCTTATAGGCAGGCAGGTGGACTGTGCCAGGAGGAAATGGACAACAAGGTGCCCAAGAGAGGGAGCAGGCGAGGTTGGCATAAGGAGAAGAAGAAGATGCTGGTCCACCTCACACGACACCAGCCATCGGTTAGGGTGCTAAGAGAATGGTCTTCCAAGGACCTGTGTGAGGCATGCCGCAGCCTGAAACTTCCTCTACTCCAGAGAGGACGTGATAAGCCCGTGAGTCTGATGCGTGCCGCCGAAGAATTCCGAACATCCCCGAAGAGTGTGGTCCTCAGTGAGGAAGGGTGTGCTTCAGTAGAGATCCAGAGAAGTCGTGCCTTGGGTTTTGCGAGTGACGGAGGAAGAATGGTTGCCAGAGAGGACAAGAACCAAAGATCTAGGGAAGAGGGGAAAAGGATGCTGCACTGGAGAAAGGGGGCATCACCCAAAGGCCCTCTTGCTGGCAAGAAGGAATTTGTGGGGCTCAGCAGCAATCATCCGTTCGGGATGCCCAGAGGCAGTGGCCCCTCCGAAGGAGAAGCACGGAAGAGAGGGCAAAAACTCAGAACGGGGAGCTGGGAGCAAGGCCACCTCTCTCGGTTCATTCCTGACGTCTCTAGTAAAAATGGGTCTGAGAAATTCTCTCTCCTTGGTACCATCTTGGAGAAAAAACTCTTCTTGCAGGAAGGGTTCGTCAGCTGGGAGCTCAGCCACAAAAGACAAAAGGGAGAGACCGCTAGAGAAGAGCCCTGGAGCATCTCAGCCGCGCATCCTAAAAGCACGTCCAAAGGGAAAAGAGACACCTAATGGATTGATGCAAGTTACGGATGCAAAAACCTTGTTCAAGTTCAATAAAGATCTATATCAGCTGATTTAGGGCATAATTGCACAAGTCCCATTCAACGACTTTGTTTGAATAAACATTCCAGTAATAAATTCTAAAGGAAGTTTGTTTATGCTGAAAAGTCAAACTGAAATACTAAACTGGGGGCTTTTATTCTGGGGAAAGAGGTGGTGGAACTCTCAAGAGGGAAATGAGGGGAACTGATCTCTGTCCGGAGATCAAGGGGGCCGGGCTACCAGACAAGGGAATATTTTCAAGAAGTGCCGGAACTCGGTTCCACTGAGTTCCAGCTTAAAAAAAGCCCTGGCTACACCCGAGTAAGCACAAAGCATGTACAATTGATGGAGATTTGAACCCTTCATTGTGTATATGGAAGTGAGAAATTTAGCTCTAAAAGTTTTTCTCTAGCTTGAAAATAATAGTCAGAAGCTTGTGTTACAAGGCAGGCTAACATTCTGATGCTCGAACTGGATGCTCCAGGCTAGCCTGATCTTGGAAGCCAACCAGGGTTGGCCTTGGTTAGTACTTGGATGAGAGACCCCCCAAGGGAGTGAGTGTTCCTACACAGAGGCAGGCAATGGAATATCGCTAGAGCTGGGCATGAACCAGGAAAACGGAGGTTTGCTGTGGCTCATGGTTCTTTGCGTTTCACAAACCACAAACCAGTATGAAATTGGCTGGTTCAGGATCCGTTTCATTGTGTTTGTGAATATGTCACTTCTGGGGCAGTAGAAGATCTGCAGAAAGCTCATCCCCCTGTTGCCTAGGAAACAGGCTGTCTGCAGTGACGAACCGTGGTTCGTCAGAAATGAACTCCAATGAACCACCAGTTCATGAACCAAAAAACCTGGTTTATGACGAACTTTGGTTTATATTTTCGTGCCCACCTCTAAATATCACATCAGTTTGCTTAGTGCCTTGAAAACTCTACAGGTTCACAATGTTGGCTATGTACTGATAGCACACAGAGTTTTGACATATCAATACCTGTCTGGAAGCACAACTTGTTTCTTTTTCTCCATGCCTCCATCACACCCCACTCTCCTTATTTGGGCAATGGGCGATGGCACAGTGGTACGGCACCTGCTTTCACAGGTATCATACTGATGGTGCATGGCAGAGACCTTGCACTGCCAAGTTTGCAGTTTATATCACATCGTGACGTCTTTTTGGGGTCGCTGTTGTTTTTGCTGAGAACGAGACCTCCCCACCCAATAGAAAAGGTGGAGATCAAAGGATTAGCCACATCAGTATGGAAACCAAGGCGTACTCTGCTTATTTCCACCCTCTGCATCCACAGTGTACCTTGAGCTTCAAAGCCCTCTCTCACTGGGGGCAGCCAGGGCAGCAGGGATGGATTCTGGTGCCTCCTCCTAAGCAAGGGCACATCGGGTGTTTTTGCACTATAATGTGGCAGAAAGTTTTCTGGTGCGCCATCAAATGTAAGCTACCGCCCTATGACTCCCTTTGCCTATAGAAAGTCCCAGCCTCCCCCCCTTTCATCTCCAGTTAAACAGTCTCAGGCAGCCGGTATGGAGAACTGAGCCAGGGCTGCCAGCTCTGGGCTGGGAAATTCCTGGAGAAGCCTGGGGAGGGTGGGGTATGGGGAGGGGAGAGATGTCAGTGAGGTATAAGGTCATAGAGCCCACCTTCCAAACCAGCCGTTTTCTCCAGGGGAACTGATCTCTATGGCCTGGAGATCAGTTGTAATTTTGAGAGATCCCCAGACCTCACCTGGAGATTGGCAACCTTAAAGTGAGCTGCTGTCCGTCAGCATACACAATACGAGCCAGGGGGATCCGAGGGCTGGGGTTTGCTGTCGCCGGCAGAGAGGAGGGCCGGCCAGCCTCACTAGGGGGCCCTTGAGTGCTGCAGCCAGGCGGCTTTCCTCCCCAAACCGGACAGGGCCTTTCCCCCCTTTAGGCACACGCTCCAGGCCCAGTGTGCGGATGTCACTTCTGTGACATCCTCACTGGAGTGCCATGTCTAAGTGCTGATCCAAGAGCAAAAAAAGAAACTCAGCAACTCCATTCTTATCCCATATCAGCCGGCAACAGGGTCGGACTATAAGAGCCTCTCAGGGCCCGTGAGCGTGACCCTTTGCAGCTGAACCACACACACAAATCAGAGCGATTAGCCACAACCTGTGCTCTGGTAGCTTCTCACAACAGAAGGCGCGGGACATCCCTCTCTCTGGCCACTGGGTCTTGGCACTCCCACGACCTCCCTTGTTCCTGGGTTCTGCAAAACATGTCCAGGCTTCCCTCTCGGGGAACCACTTTCTCTCAGTTTCCCAGACTAGTCCTTTGAGGCCTAACTAGACAAGTTTGCCTTAACATAAAGCTGACCAAGAAACAGGTAAAGATTGGGTCACCGCTTGCCTGCCACTAGCAGGCAATCTCTTGGGGATCTGCTAGGTTAACTGCTGATTGCCTCCAATCAGTGCGAGGTGGCAAACCCTCTGGGGATCACCCACCATCAGGGCTGGCGCCACCATTGAGGCCGTGAGGTGGGGGCCACAGGCAACCTGGGGCTGGAGGGGGCTCTGGAGGGGGTGCTGGGGGTGGAACTGTGGTTCTCGAAAGTTTATGCTACAATAGTTGGTTAGTCTTAAAGGTGCGACTGGACTCTTTACTATTTTGCGACTGCAGACTAACTCCTCTGGATCCCTATCCATAAAGAACAGCGCCAAGAGATTTGAAACATAAAGGGAGCTTTACTTGACACTTCATAAGAGCAGCAGTGGAGAAAACTATTTTGGGATGATGTAGGGAGCCAGTTTGGTGTAGTGGTTAAGAGCAGCGGGACTCTAATCTGCAGAACCGGGTTTGATTCCCCACTCCTCTGTCTGAAACCAGCTGGGTGACCTTGGGTCAGTGACAGCTCTTCCAGAGCTCTCTCAGCCCCACCCACCTCACTGAGGATAATACTAACACACTTTGTAAACCGCTTTGAGTGGGCATTACGTTGTCTTTTTTTAAAAATTTTTTTATTGGAATTAGAAATATTTTGTCATTTATAACAATCAAATTACTTTAATATTCCAGTTCTAACCCCCTCCCTTTCCCCCCCCCCGTTTGTTGACTTCCAACAGTTTTCCAACCCTTTGTCTATTCTTCCCCTACTTCCCCTAATTTTGTCAATTAAACATATACTTTCACACTCTTCTAAGCTAGTCTATTATAACACAGTACTAAGTCAATTTCCCTTCACTTATCAACTAACTAATACATTCCTGGCATGTTATTTAATAGTAATAATACTGGTAATATTCTCAATATCCTGTACTCTAACTTATTCATTCTAATGTCATCAATATGGGACAAACAATTTATCCCTCCCTATACATAACTTGAGTACTCATAAGTGATGAATACATTTATAAGTCAACCAATCTAACTTATACTCTATATGTTACTCTTTACTTCCTCTTATATCTCTTATCTCTCTTATCTTTATAACATAAAGTCAATCAATTTGACTCATATTCTACACATTTCTAAATATACCTATAAACACAATATACATTCGACATAAGTCAATCAATTTGACCCATGTTCTGCACGTTTCTAAATATCGCTATAACCAAAAATACCTTCAGCATCAGTCAATCAATTTAACCTATATTCTATATGCTACTTCTCATTCCCTCCCTTCTTGTATTCATGAATTTTAATTCTGTTAATTCTCAATTACACCCCTATCTGCCAGCAACATAATTAATTAATTAATTTCTATTCTTATATATCCCATAATAACTATTACTCAATACTGTATAGAATAATCAAATAGAATAATTGCTTAGTAATTCTTCTTTAACTCTCCTCCCCCCGGTATAGTCACTTCTCTCTTCTTTTGTTTTTCTTCAATAATTTTCAAACTGCCACAGTTCTCCTCCCACCTCCCATTTTTTCACCAAATATTGTTTCAGCTTCTCCCAATCTGTGTTAAACTGTCCTGGATAAGGTCTCTTAGTTTTCTTGTCAGTTTATCCATCTCCGCCATGTACAGCAATTTGTGAATCCAGTCCTCGATAGTTGGCACTTCTTGTACTTTCCACTTTTGCGCATACAAAAGTCTAGCCGCTGCTGTCATGTAAAAAAGCAATGTCCTATGTTGTGCTGGAATATCTTCCATTCCCAAGTTCAGTAGCAGAAGTTCTGGGTTCTTATTAACTTGAAACTGTAAAATCTCACTTATTACTCTTATTATTTCCCCCCAGTACTGCCTGACTACCTCACAAGTCCACCACATATGGTACAAAGATCCTTCATGCTTTTTACATTTCCAGCATTTATTAGACGTGTTCACATTCCCTAGCGCAATTTTCTTTGGTGTCAGGTACCAACGATAGATCATTTTATAGACATTCTCTTTAATGTTAGTGCATGTCGTAATCTTCAAAGTATTTTTCCACAAATATTCCCACGCCTCCATTGTTATTTCTTTATTAAAATTTATAGCCCACTTCACCATTTGCACCTTAACTACCTCTTCTTCAGTATACCATTTTAACAACACTTTATAGACCTTTGAAATTTCCTTTTTGTCTTCTTGTAAAATTACTTCCTCCAAGTCCGAGTTCTCCATTCTTATCCCTCCCTTGGCACAATCCGATTTATAAAGGTCTCTGAGCTGTCTATATTGAAACCAGTCATAGTTTGGAGACAACTCTTCTTGCGTCTTTATTCTTAATTTAGAAAATTCTATTCGTGTTATCTCCTTATACGTTAAACACTGTTGTTCATTATCAACAGTTCTCGGATCTATCGCTTCATAAGGAACCACCCAGGAGGGAATTCCTTCTTGTAGGTAATCTCTGTACTTTTTCCATATTGTGAAGAGGCTTCTCCGAATGTAATGGTGTAAAAACATAGAGTCCGCTTTTACTTTATCATACCATAAGTATGCATGCCATCCAAATATTTTTTTGTAGCCTTCTAAGGCCAGCAATTTGCGATTTTTAAGCATCATCCAGTCCTTCAGCCAAACCAAGCAGATTGCCTCATAGTAAAGTCTTAGGTTGGGCAGTTGCATTCCCCCTCTCTCTTTCGCATCCTGTAACACTTTCATTTTCACTCGAGGCTTTTTGCCTGCCCAAACAAAGTCCGATATCTTTCTCTGCCATTTCTCAAACTGCTTGGAATCCCGAATAACTGGTATTGTCTGTAACAAAAACATCACTCTTGGCAGCACATTCATCTTGACTGCTGCAATTCTTCCCAACCATGACAAATTCAATCTATTCCATTTAATCAAGTCTCGCTCTATTTGAGTCCACAATTTCTCATAATTATTCTTGAATAGATCTATATTCTTTGCAGTCAGTTCAATTCCCAAATATTTCACCTTATTTGTTACTTCACAGTCTGTTATTTCCATAAGTTGCTGTTGTTTTTGTTTAGTCCTATTTTCACACAGTATCTTTGACTTCTTTTTGTTTACAAAAAATCTCCAAATCTCCAAATTCTGTGATTTTTTCTAATACCCTTGGCATGTTTTCAATTGGATCTTCCACAATTAACATTATATCGTCTGCAAATGCTCTGACCTTATAGGAAAAGTCTTTTATCTTTATTCCACGGATTGCATTATCTTCTCGGATCTGTATCATCAAAATTTCCAAAACCATTATAAACAACAGTGGAGACAACGGGCAACCTTGTCTTGTACCTTTGCCTATAGTCAATTTCTTAGTCACCTCGTCATTCACCACAATTGCTGCACTCTGGTCTCTGTAAATTTCTTTTACTGCTCTGATAAATCTTTCTCCCAACTGTAGCTGTTCCATAGTGGCGAACATAAAATCCCAGTTCAAATTGTCAAATGCTTTTTCAGCGTCCACAAAGAAGAACCCAACCTCCTTATCATAACGCCTATCATAATATTCAATAGCATTTATAACTGTCCTTAAATTGATGGTTGTTGTGGGTTTTCCGGGCTGTATTGCCGTGGTCTTGGCATTGTAGTTCCTGACGTTTCGCCAGCAGCTGTGGCTGGCATCTTCAGAGGTGTAGCACTTTTGGTGCTACACCTCTGAAGATGCCAGCCACAGCTGCTGGCGAAACGTCAGGAACTACAATGCCAAGACCACGGCAATACAGCCCGGAAAACCCACAACAACCATCGTTCTCCGGCCGTGAAAGCCTTCGACAATACATTGTCCTTAAATTGTCTCTGATTTGTCTATTCGGTAAAAAACCAGCTTGTTCTTCCCCAATAACTTCGGATAGCCATCCCTTTACTCTTTCCGCTAAGATCTTCGCAAAGATCTTATAGTCATTGTTAAGTAAGGAAATAGGTCTGTAATTTTTGACGTTAGTCAAGTCCTGTCCTTCTTTAGGGATCAATGATATATTAGCTTCACTCCAAGTATCTGGAATTCTTTGGTCTCTCATAACACCATTGATCACTTCTTTTAGGAATGACACCAGTTCATTGACCATTACCTTATAAAATTTAGCTGTAAGTCCATCAGGCCCTGGCGCCTTACCCAGATTTGTTGACTGTATTGCCTTCCTTATCTCTTCCTCTGTCACTTCACTATTCAATTTATTTCTCCAATCTTCCGAGATCACTGGGAGCCTCATTTTCCCCAGATATGTCGCTATTGAATCTTTATTCACCTCTTTTTTATTATACAATTTAGCCCACCTGATTTTTGGCCATTTTGGGCCTATTTTGGCCTTTATTGGGCCCAAAATGGCCAGGATTGGGCCTAAAACAGGCAGGATTGGTCCCAAAACGGCCAGGATCGGGCCTCTTATGGGTGGTGGATCCCAATTCTGACCATTTTGGGCCCCTTTTCAGCCATTTTCAGCCCCTTTTTTGCCATTTTGGGCCCAACTTTGGCCCTGAATGGCCAGGATTGGGTCCAAAGCAGCCAGGATAGGGGAGGTCAGGGGGTGTGGCATATGCAAATCAGTTATGCTGATAAGTTCCTGCAGCTCTTTCGATGAAATGACGCTGGGTGCACACAAGCTGCCATTATGCGCCCTCCCCCTTGTCACAAGGCCCTGAAACCAGCTCCTTCTTTTCCACACTGTTGTCTCTTCAGATCTGCTTGACATTCTGAGAGACGCTTTCTTGAGAGATGGAATGAGAGGTCCACCTGAGTTGGGGCAAGGGAACACCCTTCCAGCTGAGAGGGGTGTGTGTGTGTGTGAGAGAGAGAGAGAGTGAGCAGGGAACAGACAGAAATCCGGGTGAGTAGTAAAACGTGCAAAAGTGTAAACTCCTTGTAGAGCAAAAGTGTCTCTTTGGGGATCTGATGCGGGGCAGCTGGTCTACCACCTTGGAGGAGCGATCTCTCTCTCTCTCTCTCTCTCTCTCTCTTTCTGTATCTGGAAATGAAACAAACATTAGAAAAAACTGCCCCGTTCCCAGTTTTGTCTCATATCCCAGGACACAACCCCCGCCCCACCCCAAACCAGAACTCCTCGCCATTCAGGGAAGGAAGGAAGGCCCTGCCCGTAGCACTGACTGACTGCGGATATAAGTATTAATTCCTTATTAATTCCTCTGGCATACCTCAGCCTACACACCTATTTGAACCAAATCTTTTTTTAACATTTAATTCCTCCCCCCTCCCGTTTTACTTCATGCTTGATTAAGCTACGAGCCACAATGCTTGGCATGTTATGACAGAATTTGACAGGTCTCTGTTGCCGTCAGAGGTGTCTGCAAGCCCAGAAGTGCAGAGTCTCCCCACAATGCTCCTGTGTGATCATAAAGAAGTTGTCATTTTTTAAAAAAATGTTGTGCAGATTTAACACTTCTTTTTCTGTTCTGAGTTTAGGAAAAGTATCAGCCTTCTTTCTATCATAAAATGCATAAGTAATATGCTTTGGTTGTTAGTGATGCCTTTTCCTCAAATTTTAATACGACTGTGGCAGTTGGGTGTCTACAACATTCACATGAAAACTTGGCGGGTTTTTTTTTTGTGTGTGAGAAGTTTCTGTTTTCTTTGCAGGACTCTTGCCTTAAACGGAGAATGTCAAGCAGAAATTCAGAAAAGTTCACCTGTTGGATTCTTGCTGTCACTGGGCATGTAGCAGTTGGACTAGAATTTGGGATACCCAGGCTGGTAATACCCCACTCTGCCAAGACACTCACAGGGTAACCTTGGGCCAGTTAGTGTAACCTACCTCACAGGGTTGTTGAGAGGATAAAGTGGAGGCAGGGGAATGAACCATGCTCTAAGTGACTTTGGTCCCCTTGGAGAGAAAAGTGGGGTATAAATCAAATAAAATTGTCCCTTCTGCCAGTATCAGCAGCTGCAGGCGCAGCCCTCTGACTGCAACGGGATTTCCAGGGCTGCGAAGCTCCTGTTCTTAATTCCACCCACGTACAAAAACAAAAGCCCTCTACCTGACTCATCTGCTCAATTAAGAGCTTTTTAATTATTCACTCCATTGCGGAACATTTAGTGCTGTGTGGACTATTTCTGTTGTGTTTCCTTTCTTGTTTCAACACACGTTGAGGCCGCGTAATTCCACCATGGAGGAATTCTGTTGAACAGATGGCAGAAACCTGTTTGAAGTGCCAGTATTGAGGGGGGAAGGGGGGGTCTGCAAACCAAGTGCAAAGTTGTGTAATTTAACACCACAGGTGAGATCAACAAAGGATTACAACAGGTGAGGGAGGGTCTCTGCTTGCTCTCTCCTCCACACCCCTCCACACATTAACTGTCACTTGGTTTTTACACTTTCCAGTGTGTAAAGATTAGAGATGTTTATACACACACACACACACACACACACACACAAAACCAAGGAGGCTTGAGATCAATGTATTATTATTATTCAAATTTCATACAACACAATCAATAATAAATAAAGATCACATGTTATTATTGATCGGCCTTGCTGAGCTGATACAAGTTTCCACCAGAGACCTAAGTAGCAGCGGTGTAAAATGTACGCTGTTCCAAGTAACACCATATTTTGCAGTTCTGTAGGTGTTATATCAGAAAGCTGCAGTTTTTCCATATAAGTTGTGAAGTTTTTCAAAATAGTTCCCAGTGCCCTGATGACAATGGGGACTATTGTTGTATTCTTCATCCATAGTCGGGTGGTTTCTATTGCCAGATCTCCATATTTAATAATTTTTTCTTGTTCTTTTTCTTTGACTCTGGCAGCTCCTGGAATTGCAATGTCAATTATCCAAACTTTTTGATTTTTTCCCCACAACTGTTATGTTTGGTGTATTGTGTTCAAGGTGTTGATCAGTTTGTATTCTAAAATCCCACAAGATCTTGACTTGATCATCTTCTCGCACCTTTTCCACCTGATGTTCCCATGAATTCTTTGATGTTGGCAGACGATACTTTTTACTCAGTGACCAATGAATCAGCTTTGCGACCCTGTCGTGTCCAGCTTTGTAATCCGTCTCTGGGCAATTTTGCTGCATTCAGAGATAAGGTGGGACACAGTTTCCTCTTGTTTTCTTCGTACTTGCCAAATTATAGGCAGTCTTTGTCATTCACTGCTTTGGCTGACATGACTCAAAATGTTTTCTTTCAGAACACTTTGCTGTTATTATTATACTTTATTAATATACTTTTTATTATTATAATACTTATTATTATTATACTTATAATTGTTTTTGTTGTTGTTATTGGTACATGTGCATATTAGTGCAGTCTTAGCTGGTGCCTTAGACTTTTTCTAACATGCATGGAAGCAGAGGCCACTATCCTGAATGGTGCTGGGTTTTTGTAAGGGTCCAAACACATGAGGTGCTAGGAGATTTACACAGCTCTTTCCATCGATTTGGAAAGGACAGTTGCAGCTGGGGAGAGTTATGAGTGGGATTACGGGTTCCATTTGTCCGCTTAAAGTGGGCAAACCTCTGCTGGCGCTCCCTCATCCCCAGGCAGTGCTCAGAGAAAAGGGGGGGGGGGGAGATTGGGACTGATTATGGCACACCATTACTCCCAGCTAGAACCCAGAAGTAGGGCTGCTAGGTCCCCTGGTGGGGACAGAAGATCCCCTGCCCCTACCCTCCGCCCCCTACCATGACTCAACTGGCCAGTGGGGGGGGAGTCAGGGGAACAGGTGCCCTGGGCATGCTCCGGGGCAGCATGACAGCATCAGTCCCAGGAGTGATATGTCATCGCACCACCCCAGGAGTGGTCCTGCACTTTGCAGCAGGCCGATTTGGGCCCCAAGCAGCCCAAACCGAGCCCATTTGGGGCCCAAACCAGCCCACTGTGAAGCGCAGGAGTGTACCTGGGCCTTGTGCAATGTCTCTTCCTAGAAGTGACATCATTGTGCTACTGCTAAAGCGTGTGCACAAAGACTTCAAAATAGTAAGTGCCTCCCATTGGCAGGGTAAGGGGATCATGCAACTCTACCCAGAAGTGATATTGCCGCAACGTGTGATACTCTGAAAAGTTTCCTGATTTGTATGGCTTTTATTATAGAAATCGGAAAATCCTAGAATACGGTGTGACACAGTGACGTCACTTCTGGGTTTGCAACCTAAAGTGATGCCATGGCATCACATGACACCATTTTGTGAGTCTCTGTCCCCAAACGCTCCCGCTGCTGTGCAGGACTGGGCTGGCAAACCAGGGATTGATATGTTAGGATCTGGAGAAAAATGACTTGCTACTTTAACAGAACCTTAATGGGATGTTATTTACTCCTGTAACACAAAAAGCTTCAACTGCCCATTTCCACACATTACATTTCTTGTTTTATAGATTACAGCAAAGCTTTTGACTGTGTAGATCATGAAAAGCTATGGAGAGTCTTAAAAGAAATGGGAGTTCCACAACATCTGATTGTTTTGACGCGCAACCTGTACTCTGGACAAGAGGCTACTGTCAGGACCGAATATGAGGAAACAGAATGGTTTCCAATTGGCAAGGGTGTCAGACAAGGATGCATATTATCTCCCTACCTGTTCAACCTCTGTGCAGAGTATATCATAAGGAAAGCTGGATTAGATCTAGAAGAAGGTGGAGTGAAAATTGGTGGGAGGAACATTAACAATTTGAGATATGCAGATGACACCACATTACTAGCAGAAAATAGCGAAGACTTGAAACGATTACTGATGAAGGTAAAAGGGGAACGCGCCAAAGCAGGATTACAACTGAATATCAAGAAGACAAAAGTAATGACTACTGAGGAACTACACAATTTTAAAGCTGACAATGAGGAAATTGGTTCAAGATTTTCTATTCCTTGGCTCAGTCATCAACCAACAGGGAGACTGCAGTGAAGAAATCAGAAAAAGATTGAGACTTGGAAGAGCAGCTGTGAGGGAGCTAGATAAGATCCTTAAAGATAAAGATGTCTCTCTGGGAACCAAGATCAAGATAATCCAAACTATGGTATTCCCCTTTACCATGTATGGATGTGAAAGTTGGATGGTAAAGAAAGACAATTTTTAAACTTCCATGAGGTATTTAGAAATTTTGGAATCCGATTAGCCAATTTATGAATTATAATAATTGTATGTAATAATAATTCTTTTCAAATCATTCATCTAACATATTTATTGCAATATTTGTATTTATTATATTTATTGATATGAGAGGCATGATGTACCCTCGTTCCTTTCTTGTGACTTCAGATTGTAATTACAACATACCTATCAGGTAGGAAGTTGATGTCCCATAGAATATACGGAGAATGGAATTTTAAATTGTACTAATTTATTGTGTTTATTGTATTTATTATATTTATGTCAATTATTGATATGTATATTGGGGATTCCAACTTTCGAATACAGTAATAGGAATGCTATGTACACATTGGGCAACTCATGGAGGTAACTAGAGCTTGTAAATAATTGGTTAGATTGTTATATGACTGTTTACAAATGGATTGGTTATGCTGTTCTGGGAGTGTGACTT
The DNA here is from genome assembly GCF_028583425.1 of Eublepharis macularius. Taxonomy (NCBI): domain Eukaryota; kingdom Metazoa; phylum Chordata; class Lepidosauria; order Squamata; family Eublepharidae; genus Eublepharis; species Eublepharis macularius. Next base: position 202,059 of record NW_026559725.1, on the reverse strand, counting down.
TAAGTCAGAATTGATTGGTAATCACAGAACCCAATATAACTGTGAATCGGAGGTGAGTGACTATCCCACCACTATCGTTAATTGCACGGAGCTGGAGTTTTGAATGATTGAAATGAGACGTATTTGTGAGTAGAGATTTTCTGGTTGATGGTATTTGAATATATTTGAATACTTACTGTCCGGAGGCTTATTGTGCTGCGGTTTATTGTAGATTTAATGGCCTGAAGAAGAAAATAATTTTTGAAACGAGTGAAGTGGAAAGAGGCTGGCGTGGCTCGTTGCCTTTAACATCCTCAGCAGCCCGTATCGTTTACCGGCAAATTACAGACGCCAGCTACTTTCAAGCCACGAGACAAATGCGGGGCGAGCCGTTTAACTTTTCGATACCAGGATTGCCTTTAACATCTTTAATACCTTCAGTAGCCTGTATCTTTTACCGGCAAACTACGGACGCCAGCTACTTTCAAGCCGTGAGGAGAACGCAGGGCGTGCCGTTTTACTATTGGATACCAGGACTGTTTCACTGTCACTTAATTGAGGATTTGTTGGGATTGATGATTGTACATTGTATGTGAATTGAGATTATTAATGAGTCTGCTCAAATAAGCACATTCAATATAGTGGATATAGATATATAACCTGTTTGTGCAGTGTCATACTTCCTGAGCCATAGTGCTCTCCCTGAGATTCGGTAAAGAAAGCTGACAGGAAAAAATGGATTCATTTGAAACGTGGTGCTGGAGGAGAGTTTTGCAGATACCATGGACAGCCAAAAAGACAAATAAGTGGGTACTAGATCAAATCAAGCCAGAATTCTCCTTAGAAGCTAAAATGACAAGCCTAAAACTATCATACTTCGGTCACATCATGAGAAGACAAGATTCTCTGGAAAGGTCAATAATGCTAGGAAAAGTGGAAGGCAGCAGGAAAAGAGGAAGACCTCAAACGAGGTGGCTTGACTCAATCAAAGAAGCCACGTCCTCCAGTTTGCAGGATCTGAGTAGGTCTGTTAGAGATAGAATGTTTTGGAGGTCTTTCATCCATAGGGTCGCCATAGGTTGGAAAAGACTTGACGGCACATAACACACACATTTCTTGTTAAAGGGATGAAGACATTGTTTTCCTCCCAGATTGTTGACATCCCTCGTCTGGTTTTACAAATTGCAAACAACGGCCTCAACCCTACCTTGTCCTCATACTGTTATTCGGGGCTTTTTTTCTGGGAAAAGTGGTGGCGGAACTCAGTGGGTTGCCCTCGGAGAAAACGGTCACATGGCTGGTGGCTCCGCCCCCTGATCTCCAGACAGAGGGGAGTTGAGATTACAAGCGGCGCATAGGGCCATCTCAACTCCCCTCTGTCTGGTGATCAGGGGGCGGGGCCACCAGCCATGTGACCATTTTCAAGAGGTTCAGGAACTCCGTTCCACCGCATTCCAGCTGAAAAAAAGCCCTGCTGTTATTAGTCGGTTAAAAAGAGAAAGGAAAGCCTGCTTCTCTCTTATTCTCATGACAGTCCTGCAGATAGGGTTGGGTCTGGAGATCTCTGGGAATTATAACTTATCTCCAGACCACAAAGACAGCTTGGGGGGGGGGGGTCCCTGCTGAACCCGCTTCCGAAACCTGCCCTCCCTAGGCTCCACCCCCAAATCTCCAGAAATTTCCCAACCTCGAATTGGCAACCCTACCTGTATGGTAAGTTGGAACTGGAAAAAATGACTGGCCCAGGGTGCCAGGAAGTGTGCAGCAGAGTGCGGAACTGCATCCAAATTTCCCCTGTCCTTGTTTGACTCACTGACCACTACGTGACACTGTGTTTATGCTGCTTCCTCTGTGTCCATTGCAGAGAGCTGTGCATGATCAACACAGATAAATGGAATCCCCCTGCCCTTTCTTTCTCTCTCCGTATTGCATGTTCAGCTCATAATTCCCCCAAGTCACTCAGGGTGAAGTACATTGCTCTTCTCTCTCCCATTTTGTCCTCACCACAACCCTGCAAGGTAGGTTAAGCTCTAGGGAAATGACTGCTCCAGGGTGATTGACTCAAGGTCCTATGGCAGAGTGGGGATTTGAACCTGGGTCTCCAAGGCCCTGGTTTGACACTCTGGCCACTAGACAATACTGCCATGCACAATAACAGCACAATACCTTTCTTTGGATAATTGAACATTGTTTTTACAAGCCTTTACATCAAAATCATGCTTCCTCCTGCAGAGAAGTCCATCCAGCAACTTTAGAAAGCATAAATGATAACCAAGATGTAAACAGCTTTTATTCTCTTGCTTTGATAATCCAGTCTGTATATTCTGTACTATTCTACTACTTCAGTAAGTTTTTACTCTTAAGGATGTGGGATTGTGGCTGTTTAAGGTTGTCTAAGAATATTCTACATTCTCAAAAACCACACTCTCTATTGTTATTGCGTACATTCAAGCACAGAGTCTTAATAATTTTCCAAGGTTTTTTTAAAATTATATTTTGTCAATTTGAATACATAATTTTGAACCCATAAAATTAGCTTTCAACAACTTTCCCCATTCATTTCATCCTTTTCCAATTCCCTTTTGCACAGTTCTTGCCATTTCAAAACAGCATAAGAAGAGCTTTGCCGGATCAGACCGAAGGAAATCACAACCGTAAATCATAATATAATAGAACATTTCATGTTTGCCATTCCTATAACCCTTTTCAGACTTTTGCTTTTTGGCGCTCTAAAATTTTGGCACTCTAAACTCTCCCAATACATAATCTTCCCTATACACAAAGTCACCATTTTGTATGAATGGAACGACGTGTGTTCGGTACACACAAATAGAACCCTGAATTTTGAAGGGAACATGTTTGCATGTGCTGAAGCTATACGCCTATGGAAAACATGTTGTCTTGTTCACACAAAATGGTGGCTGATGATAACCGTTTCCCCATATCTTAAAAATAGCGCCCCACTCATGGAACGTTGGCAGCTTTTCCGTGTGATTTCTGACATCACCGTGAGTGGGTCGCTATTTTTAAGACATGGGAAAATGGCCTGTGTCAAGAGAATCGCATATAGCACTTACTGTCATCAGGCAACTTGAAGCACCAATATTCAACGTCTGAAAGGCTTCTGATGTCATAGTAAGCGTGCTGGAGGGACACGGGTTCAAATGCCCACTCAGCCACGGAGTTTGTTGGGTGACCTTGGGTGCTCTCTCTCTCTCTCTCTCTCGCTGAGGATTGTTATGGGACAGGGAATGTCTTTTTCTGAAATGCACTTTTTAGATACAGCCACCGACTCCTCTCATTCTCTTTTTTCTCTTTTAATAGCAGGATTTCCTCTTCCATTTCTCTTTGAAGAGAGATCCGATGCTCCCTTTTGTATCTTCAGCCTTTGCAGCTGTTTTCTGGTATACACCCCAGGATGGTGCTCTAGCAGGAAGACTTAGGAAGACTTTGCCTGACTCTGAGCATCTACAGAGGAAAATTCTGAAATTTTACAAAAGCAACCTTCCGGCCCCTCTGCTCTTCAAATTTCTCTTTGATCAAAAAGGAATTGAATAGAAAGGAAGCAAGGAAATAAGGAAATAAGGAAGGAAGGAAGGAAGGAAGGAAGGAAGGAAGGAAGGAAGGAAGGAAGGAAGGATGGATGGATGGATGGATGGATGGATGGATGGATGGATGGATGGATGGATGGATGGATGGATGGATGGATTTCAGGGAGAAACTGGGTAATGAGGAATAAATGGATTTTTTCTTAACCACCTTAGTTTCTCTGTCTGTGTGTCTGTCTGTCTGTCTGTCTCTCTCTCTCTCTCACACACACACACAGAGCTTAACTCAACAGTAATACATTTAATTACATCTGTGGTTCTACTAAATATTCTTTATATCTAAACTGGCCCCCAACAATCTCCTTGTAAATCTAAATGAGCCATAATGGGCTCCAGAAAAAGATTCCTTTGCCTCCCATTTCACCCTGATCCAAACCAAATAGATCACTTGGTATGCTGATACCGTTAGGGTTGCTGGCCCCCAGGAGGGCCAGGGAGCCCCCACTTCCAGCCTCCACCACCACCCCGCCACCACTCACCTGGCTAGCCAGAGGAATAGGCGTGGGAACGCCCCCCAGTGCATACTCCCAGCATGCCATGACATCACTCTCAGAAGTGACTTTCTTTAAGAATCTTTAAGAATTGGCCCATTTGGGGCCCAAATCAGCCCAACGCAAAGCCCAGGAGCGTTCCCAGGACCTGTGCAATGATGTCACTCCAGGAAGTGACATCATTGTGCTGCGCCAGGAGCACACCTACGGTGCGCTCACAAGAAGCTCCTACAGGTGAATTTCAGCTCTCCCTCCTCCCACAAGGAGGGTAAGGGGACCTGGCAACCTTTGATATCCAGCATCTGTAATAATAAAAGATTCGGTGGGTCTGTTCTTCTATCCATTTGTGGCAGGGGTAACTCATCAGAAAATAAAATGGTGATTCTCAAAACTGGCCATCAGCTTCAAGATGATCAGGGGAGTTCCGGCACCAAGAATGAAGGGAAGCAGAATATCTTGGCCAAGATCAGGAGTCATTTCGTAGAAAAAGAGCTGGAGGAACTCATTAGCACAAATCATTAGCATATGCCACACCCCTTGACATCACCGGGAGTGTATCATTAGCATAACTTATTTGCATATGCCACACCCCTTCACATCACCAGGAGTGTATCATTAGCATAAGTGATTTGCATATCCCACACCCCCTGACATCACCTATCCTGGCTGTTTGGGACCCAATCCTGGCCATTCATGGCCGAAATTGGGCTGAAAATGGCTGAAAAGGGGCCCCAAATGGTCAGGATCGGGCTGCTGCTGAGGGGGAGAGTGATCCACCATCCGTCAGAGGCCCTATCCGGAATCCAAGCTGAAATGGGCGCAAAATGGCCGAGAGTCAGGTGGGTGGGGCCACCTGACATGTGACCTCTTTGGGGAACTGCCGGAAGTGCATTCCTGTGCATTCCCCCTCGAAATGAGCTGTAATGATTTCAAGAAATGGCTGCATGTGTCTTTAAATGTTTGGTGAGATAGGTGAAGAGTGGTGGTGAAAGAGAGAGAAGAGTGAGTGATATGATTGGTTGATGACAGAGAGTGGGCGGAGTGAAGGCAGTTTTGAGAGGGAGAGAGGAGAAAAAAAAGTTGGGAGTGAGAAGGAAGCAGGCTGGCCGTGTGCTGCCTGAGTACGTTGAATTGTTTTATGAGAGAAATATGACCTGTGTGGAACCTGAACTGAGCCTGTTTGTGAAAGGACACTCAGTCAGGGAAAGGGAGGCCGGCTGTGTGCTGCCTGAGTATGTTGAAGTGTTTTATGAGAGAAATATGACCTGTGTGAAACCTGAACTGAGCCTGTTTATGAAAGGACACTCAGTCAGGGAAAGGGAGGCCGGCTGTGTGCTGCCTGAGTACGTTGAAGAGTTTTATGAGAGAAATATGACCTGTGTGGAACCTGAACTGAGCCTGTTTGTGAAAGGACACTCAGTCAGGGAAAGGGAGGCCAGCTGTGTGCTGCCTGAGTACGTTGAATTGTTTTATGAGAGAAATATGACCTGTGTGGAACCTGAACTGAGCCTGTTTGTGAAAGGACACTCAGTCAGGGAAAGGGAGGCCGGCTGTGTGCTGCCTGAGTATGTTGAAGTGTTTTATGAGAGAAATATGACCTGTGTGAAACCTGAACTGAGCCTGTTTGTGAAAGGACACTCAGTCAGGGAAAGGGAGGCTGGCTGTGTGCTGCCTGAGTACGTTGAAGTGTTTTATGAGAGAAATATGACCTGTGTGGAACCTGAACTGAGCCTGTTTGTGAAAGGACACTCAGTCAGGGAAAGGGAGGCTGGCTGTGTGCTGCCTGAGTACGTTGAAGTGTTTTATGAGAGAAATATGACCTGTGTGGAACCTGAACTGAGCCTGTTTCTGAAAGGACACTCAGTCAGGGAAAGGGAGGCCAGCTGTGTGCTGCCTGAATATGTTGAAGTGTTTTATGAGAGAAATATGACCTGTGTGGAACCTGAACTGAGCCTGTTTGTGAAAGGACACTCAGTCAGGGAAAGGGAGGCCAGCTGTGTGCTGCCTGAATATGTTGAAGTGTTTTATGAGAGAAATATGACCTGTGTGGAACCTGAACTGAGCCTGTTTGTGAAAGCACACTCAGTCAGGGAAAGGGAGGCCAGCTGTGTGCTGCCTGAGTATGTTGAAGTGTTTTATGAGAGAAATATGACCTGTGTGGAACCTGAACTGAGCCTGTTTGTGAAAGGACACTCAGTCAGGGAAAGGGAGGCCGGCTCTGTGCTGCCTGAGTACGTTGAAGTGGTTTATGAGAGAAATATGACCTCTGTGGAACCTGAACTGAGCCTGTTTGTGAAAGGACACTCAGTCAGGGAAAGCGAGGCCGGCTGTGTGCTACCTGAGTACGTTGACGTGTTTTATGAGAGAAATATGACCTGTGTGGAACCTGAACTGAGCATGTTAGTGAAAGGACACTCAGTCAGGGAAAGGGAGGCCAGCTGTGTGCTGCCTGAGTACGTTGAAGTGTTTTATGAGAGAAATATGACCTGTGTGGAACCTGAACTGAGCCTGTTTGTGAAATGACACTGAGTCAGGGAAAGGGAGGCCAGCTGTGTGCTGCCTGAATACGTTGAAGTGTTTTATGAGAGAAATATGACCTGTGTGGAACCTGAACAGAGCATGTTTGTGAAAGGACACTCAGTCAGGGAAAGGGAGGCCGGCTGTGTGCTGCCTGAGTACGTTGAAGTGTTTTATGAGAGAATTATGACCTGTGTGGAACCTGAACTGAGCCTGTTTGTGAAAGGACACTCAGTCAGGGAAAGGGAGGCCAGCTGTGTGCTGCCTGAGTACATTGAAGTGTTTTATGAGAGAAATATGACCTGTGTGGAACCTGAACTGAGCCTGTTTGTGAAAGGACACTCAGTCAGGGAAAGGGAGGCCAGCTGTGTGCTGCCTGAATATGTTGACGTGTTTTATGAGAGGAATATGACCTGTGTGGAACCTGAACTGAGCATGTTTGTGAAACGACACTCAGTCAGGGAAAGGGAGGCCGGCTGTGTGCTGCCTGAGTACGTTGAAGTGTTTTATGAGAGAAATATGACCTTTGTGGAACCTGAACTGAGCCTGTTTGTGAAAGGACACTCAGTCAGGGAAAGGGAGGCCAGCTGTGTGCTGCCTGAATATGTTGAAGTGTTTTATGAGAGAAATATGACCTGTGTGGAACCTGAACTGAGCCTGTTTGTGAAAGCACACTCAGTCAGGGAAAGGGAGGCCAGCTGTGTGCTGCCTGAGTACGTTGAAGTGTTTTATGAGAGAAATATGACCTGTGTGGAACCTGAACTGAGCCTGTTTGTGAAAGGACACTCAGTCAGGGAAAGGGAGGCCGGCTGTGTGCTGCCTGAGTACGTTGAAGTGGTTTATGAGAGAAATATGACCTGTGAACTTCCGGTTTGGGATTCATGGAGGTCTAACGCAGCTCCATTTGCGGAGCTGACCGGACTGCCGTTTTAACCGGCCGGAGGGGTGAAAATAACCCGCGGCCGACTGCTCTCAGGTGGGGAGCAGGCAAAGAACGCTCAAGACCCTAGGGTGAGCTAGATCTCGGATGAGGGGGGGCTCTACTCAAGGAGTCTCCCCCCCAATCCTTGAGGTCCCACCTTGCGACGGGTCGGCTATAATCTCTGCGGCAGTTCTGGGGCCAATTCGGCTGGCATAAGACCTACATACCCAAGCTTCGATCGGGGAGGGAAGTCGAGAGGAGAATTTAAGATCGAAACAGCGATTACAACCCGAGAAAGTTGAAGAGAAGGTAAAGATCGCTATCTCTTGAAACGGGACAGATTGATAAAAACAGAGAGGAAAGAAAGTAGATTTTTAAACTGCAACAGACTAGTGAAAAGGAGGTGAAGACTCGGCAGGAGTTGTATTTTAAAAGAGACTAAATTTAAAGAAGTTATTGCAAAAATCGGACTATTGTTTTGAATACCTGTGGTTTTGGAGCTGTGCGAAAAAGACACCATCGCGAGACCTGCTGTGGGAAGACGGGAGATAGGAAGTGCGTAACAACAATAGAGTGGCTGGAGGGAAGCGGCCCTTGCCGACGGACAGGAAGTAGGGAATCGCCATTTTTGAAAAGGGAAGGGTCGCGGCTTCAGCGGAAGAGGAAGTAGGCCATCTTGGATTACAATAACATAGAGAAACCATAGAGAAAAGACGCCCGACATTTTGGATACAAAAAATTAATTTTGGCAAAGATTGGGACATTTGAAAAAAAGGAAAACGTGACTTCCGGTTTGGGATTCATGGAGGTCTAACGCAGCTCCATTTGTGGAGCTGACCGGATTGCCGTTTTAACCGGCCGGAGGGGTGAAAATAACCCGCGGCCGACTGCTCTCAGGCGGGGAGCAGGCAAAGAACGCTCAAGACCCTAGGGTGAGCTAGATCTCGGACGAGGGGGGGCTCTACACAAGGAGTCTCCCCCCCCGATCCTTGAGGTCCCACCTTGCGACGGGTCGGCTATAATCTCTGCGGCAATTTTGGGGCCAATTCGGCTGGCATAAGACCTACATACCCAAGCTTCGATCGGGGAGGGAAGTCGAGAGGAGAATTTAAGATCGAAACAGCGATTACAACCCGAGAAAGTTGAAGAGAAGGTAAAGATCGCTATCTCTTGAAACGGGACAGATTGACAAAAACAGAGAGGAAAGAAAGTAGATTTTTAAACTGCAACAGACTAGTGAAAAGGAGGTGAAGACTCGGCAGGAGTTGTATTTTAAAAGAGACTAAGTTTAAAGAAGTTATTACAAAAATCGGACTATTGTTTTGAATACCTGTGGTTTTGGAGCTGTGGGAAAAAGACACCATCGCGAGACCTGCTGTGGGAAGACGGGAGACAGGAAGTGCGTAACAACAATAGAGTGGCTGGAGGGAAGCGGCCCTTGCCAAGGGACAGGAAGTGGGGAATCGCCATTTTTGAAAGTGGAAGGGTCGTGGCTTCAGCGGAAGAGGAAATAGGCCATCTTGGATTATAATAACATAGAGAAACCATAGAGAAAAGACGCCCGACATTTTGGAAATAAAAAATTAATTTTGGCAAAGATTGGGACATTTAAAAAAAAGGAAAACGTTTAATTATACGCCACGGAGCTGAGGAAGAGAGCAGATTCGTGGGAGCGAGCTAAAGCAAGCCCCACGATGTCGAAAAAAGAGTGGCAATCGGCAATAGAAAATTTGGACAAAAAACTTATAGACATGATGAAAGAACTTAAGGACACGAAATTGGAGCTTATTAAAGAGGTCAAAGAAGTTACACAGACAGTAAAGTCGGAGCTGTCAGAAGTGAAAAAAGGCGTGGAAACGATTAGCAGTGAATTACAAGGAACGAAACAGAGAGTCAAAACAGTAGAAGACGCGATGGAGAATTTAATAGAAACGCAACAAACAGAGATGAGATTGGTAAAGGGGAGGATGTCAGTTGCAGAAACTAAACACATGGAGAAGCAGCTTCGTTTTCGTGGTCTGCCAGAAGTTGAAGGGAAGTCAGCGCAAGAACAGATGACTGAGGTGTTGGCTGAATACCTGGGGAAGGAGGAGGAGGAAATTGTGGCTATCCTAGATGTGGGGTATCGTGTGAACTCGAGAATTGCAACCCAGAGGAAACTACCAAGGGATGTGATCGTGCAGTTTACAACTAGAAATATGAAAGAGAGGATTGTGACAAAACAATTTCAAGATCCATTGGAGATTGATGGCAAGGCGATTATCATAATGAAGGAATTGCCCAGATCAGTGTTACTGGACAGGAAAAAATATAGAGTGCTAATTCAGACTTTGAAGGACATGAACATTAGGTACAGATGGGAGTTACCGGAAGGAGTGTCCTTTGAGTTTGGAGGGGCAAAAAAGCGTATCAGATCTGAGCGGGAGATGGAGAGATTTATTAAGGACAATGAAAAAGACTTACCAACAAAATCATGAATATGGAGTGTAAAGTATTATCTTGGAATGTAAATGGACTAAACTCACCGAATAAGAGAAAAAATATTTTTCATTGGCTACTAAAACAAAAATGTGATATTGTTTGTTTGCAGGAGACCCATATTAGAAAACAGGATGTAAAATATTTAAAATCTGGAAAATTGGGCAAAGAATTTGTAGCGGCTTCCAACAAGAAAAAAAGAGGAGTGGTGTTGTATATAAAAGAGGAGCTGCAGCCAAAATTTGTTATGAGAGATGTGGAAGCTAGATTTGTAGCAGTGGAATGTAATTGGAACTTAAAGAGAGTGTTGGTAGTCGGACTTTATGCACCTAACGGTGCAAAGGAAAGCTTCTTTGAGGACTTAAGGAAGCACCTAGACGATCTTGTATATGACCAGATAATTCTTGCTGGAGATTTCAATGGAGTGACAGATTTGGAACTAGACAAAAAGACTACAAAAGCACAAAAGAAAAGAGGACTATTGCCAAAGCTTTTTTTTTGAGTTGATTCAACAAGAGACTCTCGAAGACGTATGGAGGAGAGAATATCCTAAAACCAGACAGTTTACTTTTTATTCTGCAAGGCATCTTACATTATCAAGAATTGATATGATCTGGGCCTCAAAGGACTTAGCGTTATGGACTAAGGAGGTAGAAATAATGCCGATGGTAGGCTCAGATCACAACCCAATTATGTGGAAATTTGGAAAAAGGAGAAAAAGGAAAGCCTGGAGAATAAATGAGGACTTGTTACAGGAAAGTGAGAATATGGAAACATTGAGAAGAGAGACTAAGTTTTTTATACAATACAACGTGAATAAAGAAGTACCAACCAGTAAAGTTTGGGACGCGTATAAGGCGGTTGTAAGGGGCATACTAATGGACTTAAATGGTAGAGCAAGGAAAAAGAAAGAGGAGAAAAGACAAGAGATTGAGGAGAAAATAAAGGCCAAAGAAGTACAGTTAAAAAAGAGACCAGGGAAAAAGAAAATACATCAGGAAATCAAAATTCTTCAAGAACAGTTAACAGCAATGAGTAATAAAGAATTGGAGTGGAACCTTAAAAGACTGAATCAAAAAGCTTTTGAGGGTGCTAATAAACCTGGGAAATATTTGGCATGGCAATTAAAGAAGAAAAGGGAAAAGAAAATAATAAATAAAATTTGTGAAGAAAACAAAACGTATTTGGAGCAGACTACCATTAGCAGAGCCTTTTATAAATTTTACGCTAAGCTGTATAATAAAAAAGAAGTAAACAAAGAATCAATAGCATCATATTTGGAGAAAACCAAACTTCCAGAGATCTCGGAAGCTTGGAGAAATAAGTTGAACAGTGAAGTAACTGACGAGGAAATAAATATGGCAATACAATCCGCAAATCTAGGAAAGGCGCCAGGGCCAGATGGACTTACGGCTAAATTTTATAAGACAATGGCCAACGAACTGGCACCATTCCTAAAAGAGGTGATGAACGGAGTTTTTAGGGATCAAGGAATTCCAGACACTTGGAGCGAAGCGAATATATCATTGATCCCAAAAGAGGGCCAAGATCTGACTAGCGTGAAAAATTACAGGCCTATATCATTACTTAACAATGATTATAAAATTTTTGCAAAGATATTGGCGGAGAGACTGAAGGGGTGGCTCTCGGAAGTTATAGAGGAAGAACAAGCAGGTTTTTTGCCGGACAGACAAATAAGAGACAATTTAAGGACAGTGATCAATGCTATTGAATACTATGACAAGCGTTGCGATAAAGAGGTTGGTTTCTTCTTTGTAGACGCTGAAAAAGCGTTTGACAATTTAAACTGGGATTTTTTGTTTGCCACTATGGAAAAGCTACAATTGGGAGAAAGATTCATCAGAGCAATTAAAGAAATATATAGGGACCAGACTGCAGCAATTGTAGTGAATGATGAACTGACCAAGAAATTGACGATTAGTAAAGGAACAAGACAAGGTTGCCCGTTATCTCCATTGTTGTTCATATTAGTATTGGAGATTCTGATGATACAAATACGACAAGACGAGGAAATACGAGGAATAAAAATAAAGGACTATTCATACAAGGTTAGAGCATTTGCAGATGACATAATGTTAATTGTAGAAGATCCATTGGAGAACATGCCAAAAGTGATAGATAAGATCAAGGAGTTTGGTGACTTGGCAGGTTTCTTCATTAATAAAAAGAAGTCAAAGATACTATGTAAAAACATGACTAAGCAGAAACAACAATTGTTAATGGAAACAACGGACTGTGAAGTAACTAGTAAGGTGAAATATTTGGGAGTTGAGCTGACTGCAAAAAATATAGATTTGTTCAAGAATAATTATGAAAAATTATGGACTCAAATAGAGAGAGACTTGATCAAATGGAATAGACTGAATTTGTCATGGTTGGGCAGGATTGCAGCAGTTAAGATGAATGTGTTACCAACAGTAATGTTTTTGTTACAGACAATACCAATCATCAGAGACTCTAAACAATTTGAAAAATGGCAGAGGAAAATATCAGATTTTGTTTGGGCAGGCAAGAAGCCTCGAGTGAAAGTAAAAGTTCTACAAGATGCAAAGGAGAGAGGCGGAATGCAACTGCCCAATCTGAGACTTTACCATGATGCAATCTGCCTAGTTTGGCTAAAAGACTGGATGACATTAAAGAATAAGAAACTATTAGCCCTAGAGGGATATAAAAAAATTTTTGGATGGCACGCATACCTATGGCATGACAAAGTAAAGGTCAACTCGATGTTCCTGCATCATTTTGTAAGGAGAAGTCTATATACAATCTGGAAGAAGTACAGAACTTACCTACAAGAAGGAACCCCCTTGTGGGTGGTTCCATATGAGGTGATATATCCGAGAGCTGTGGATAAAGAACAACAATGTTTAACGTACAAAGAAATAACTAAGATTGAAGTATCTAAACTTAGAATAAAGACGCAAGAGGAACTATCACCTAACTATGATTGGTTCCAGTATAGACAGATTAGAGACTTATACAACTCGGACTTTGCAAAAGGGGGCATACGAACAGAGAACTCGGAACTAGAGCAGACCCTTCTTAAAGAAGACAAGAAAAGAATATCCAAGGTATACCAAGTACTGTTGAAATGGTATACTGAGGATGAGATAGTTAAAACACAGATGGTGAAATGGGCTATAAATTTCAATAAAGAAATAACAATGGAGGCATGGGAATACTTGTGGAAAACTACAATGAAGACAACGACATGCATTAATATTAAAGAGAACATTTTCAAAATGATCTATCGTTGGTACATGACACCAAAGAAGATTGCGCTAGGGAACTTGAATACTTCTAATAAATGCTGGAAATGTAAGAAACATGAGGGCTCCCTCTATCATATGTGGTGGTCGTGTGAGGTAGCTAGGCAGTTCTGGGGGGAAATAATAAGAGAAATGAGTGAAATTTTACAGTTTCAAATAAATAAGAACCCAGAACTCCTGCTGCTAAACTTGGGAATGGAGGGAATTCCAGCCCATCATAGGACGTTGATTTTTTATATGACTGCAGCAGCTAGACTTTTGTATGCGCAGAAATGGAAAGTACAAGAAGTGCCAACTATTGAAGATTGGATCTACAAATTGCTGTATATGGCTGAAATGGACAAGATGACAAGAAAACTGAGAGATCTGGACTCAGGGCAGTTTAACACAGACTGGGAGAAGCTGAAACAATATCTGGAGAAGAAATGGGAGGTGGGAGGAAAACTGTGGCAGTTTGAGAACTACTGAAGTATAATAAAAGTATAAAAGAGAGGGGTGACTTTACCGGGGGAGGAAGAGAAATGTGAATTTATAAGCAGTTAGATTAATTGATTGAGATATATATAGATATGTATAGGTTAACTGATAGAACATTGATAGAGAATAATTAATGATAAGGTTTAAACATGAGGATTGAGTAAATAACAATATTTTCTTTCTTTGATAAGATTTATATGCACCAAACTGAATGTACAGAAGAGTTAAATTGATTGATTATGCGAGGAGTTATATAGAATTACCATAAAAAGTTGAAATGAGTAATATATAGAGAACAAATCAAATTGTTTGATTTAAATGTGGGAAATTTTTATGGTTTATGATATATAGGTTTATATAGAAATATTCAAAACTGGAAAATGGGATAAATTGTTTATCTAAAGACGTATAGTTTGGGTGTATAATAAGTAAAGGAGTTAAAGATGTACTGCTTAATATAATGGAGAATGTATATCTGTTTTAGACAGAGGAATTTAATAGAAGTAAGGGAAAAGGGACAGAGGGTGGGAAAGCTGTTGGAAGTCAACAAAAGGGGGGGAAAGGGAGGGGGTTAGAAACGAAAAATTAGGGGAAAATTGACGGTAATGTAAAAATAAAAATGTTCTAACCCAATAAAAAAATTTTCAAAAAAAAAAAAGAAAAAAAGGAAAACGTTTAAACATACGCCACGGAGCTAAGGAAGAGAGCAGATTCGTGGGAGCGAGCTAAAGCAAGCCCCACGATGTCGAAAAAAGAGTGGCAATCGGCAATAGAAAATTTGGACAAAAAGCTTATAGACATGATGAAAGAACTTAAGGACACGAAATTGGAGCTTATTAAAGAGGTCAAAGAAGTTACACAGACAGTAAAGTCGGAGCTGTCAGAAGTGAAAAAAGGCGTGGAAACGATTAGTAGTGAATTACAAGGAACGCAGCAGAGAGTTAAAACAGTAGAAGACGCGATGGAGAATTTAATAGAAACGCAACAAACAGAGATGAGACTGGTGAAGGGGAGGATGTCAGTTGCAGAAACTAAACACATGGAGAAGCAGCTTCGTTTTCGTGGTCTGCCAGAAGTGGAAGGGAAGTCAGCGCAAGAACAGATGACTGAGGTGTTGGCTGATTACCTGGGGAAGGAGGAGGAGGAAATTGTGGCTATCCTAGATGTGGCGTACCGTGTGAACTCGAGAATTGCAACCCAGAGGAAACTACCAAGGGATGTGATTGTGCAGTTTACAACTAGAAACATGAAAGAGAGGATTGTGACAAAACAATTTCAAGATCCATTGGAGATTGATGGCAAGACGATTATCATAATGAAGGAACTGCCCAGATCAGTGTTACTGGACAGGAAAAAATATAGAGTGCTAATTCAAACTTTGAAGGACATGAATATCAGATACAGATGGGAGTTACCGGAAGGAGTGTCCTTTGAGTTTGGAGGGGCAAAAAAACGCATCAGATCTGAGCGGGAGATGGAGAGATTTATCAAGGACAATGAAAAAGACTTACCAACAAAACCATGAATATGGAGTGTAATGTATTATCTTGGAATGTAAATGGACTAAACTCACCGAATAAGAGGAAAAATATTTTTCATTGGCTACTAAAACAAAAATGTGATATTGTTTGTTTGCAGGAGACCCATATTAGAAAACAGGATGTAAAATATTTAAAATCTGGAAAATTGGGCAAAGAATTTGTAGCGGCCTCTAACAAGAAAAAAAGAGGAGTGGTGTTGTACATAAAAGAGGAGCTGCAGCCAAAATTTGTTATGAGAGATGTGGAAGCTAGATTTGTAGCGGTGGAATGTAATTGGAATTTAAAGAGAGTGTTGGTAGTCGGACTTTATGCACCTAACGGTGCAAAGGAAAGCTTCTTTGAGGATTTAAGGAAGCATTTAGACGATCTTGTATATGACCAGATAATTCTTGCTGGAGATTTTAATGGAGTGACAGATTTGGAACTAGATAAAAAGACTACAACAGCACAAAAGAAAAGAGGACTATTGCCAAAGCTTTTTTTTGAGTTGATTCAACAAGAGACTCTCGAAGATGTATGGAGGAGAGAATATCCTAAAACCAAACAGTTTACTTTTTATTCTGCAAGGCATCTTACATTATCAAGAATTGATATGATCTGGGCCTCAAAGGACTTAGCGTTATGGACTAAGGAGGTAGAAATAATGCCGATGGTAGGCTCAGATCACAATCCAATTATGTGGAAATTTGGAAAAAGGAGAAAAAGGAAAGCCTGGAGAATAAATGAGGACTTGCTACAGGAAAGTGAAAATATGGAAATATTGAGAAGAGAGACAAAGTTTTTTATACAATATAACGTGAATAAAGAAGTACCAACCAGTAAAGTTTGGGACGCGTACAAGGCGGTTGTAAGGGGCATACTAATGGACTTAAATGGCAGAGCAAGGAAAAAGAAAGAGGAGAAAAGACAAGAGATTGAGGAGAAAATAAAGGCCAAAGAAATACAGTTAAAAAAGAGACCAGGGAAAAAGAAAATACATCAGGAAATTAAAATTCTTCAAGAACAGTTAACAGCAATGAGTAATAAAGAATTGGAGTGGAACCTTAAAAGACTGAATCAAAAAGCTTTTGAGGGTGCTAATAAACCTGGGAAATATTTGGCATGGCAATTGAAGAAGAAAAGGGAAAAGAAAATAATAAATAAAATCTGTGAAGAAAATAAAACGTACCTGGAGCAGACTACCATTAGTAGAGCCTTTTATAAATTTTATGCTAAGCTGTATAATAAAAAAGAAGTAACCAAAGAATCAATAGCATCATATTTGGAGAAAACCAAACTTCCAGAGATCTCGGAAGCTTGGAGAAATAAGTTGAATAGTGAAGTAACTGATGAGGAAATAAGTAAGGCAATACAATCTGCAAATCTAGGAAAGGCGCCAGGGCCAGATGGATTTACGGCTAAATTTTATAAGACAATGGCCAACGAACTGGCACCATTCCTAAAAGAGGTGATGAACGGAGTTTTTAGGGATCAAAGAATTCCAGACACTTGGAGCGAAGCGAATATATCATTGATCCCAAAAGAGGGCCAAGATTTGACTAACGTGAAAAATTACAGACCTATATCACTACTTAACAATGATTATAAAATTTTTACGAAGATATTGGCGGAGAGACTGAAGGGGTGGCTCTCGGAAGTCATAGAGGAGGAACAAGCAGGCTTTTTGCCAGACAGACAAATAAGAGACAATTTAAGGACAGTGATCAATGCTATTGAATATTATGATAAGCGTTGTGACAAAGAGGTTGGTTTCTTCTTTGTAGACGCTGAAAAAGCGTTTGACAATTTAAACTGGGATTTTTTGTTTGCCACTATGGAAAAGCTACAATTGGGAGAAAGATTCATCAGAGCAATTAAAGAAATTTATAGAGACCAGACTGCAGCAATTGTAGTGAATGATGAACTGACCAAGAAATTGACGATTAGTAAAGGAACAAGACAAGGTTGCCCGTTATCTCCATTGTTGTTCATTTTAGTATTGGAGATTCTGATGATACAAATACGACAAGACGAGGAAATACGAGGAATAAAAATAAAGGACTATTCATACAAGGTTAGAGCATTTGCAGATGACATAATGTTAATTGTAGAAGATCCATTGGAGAACATGCCAAAAGTGATAGACAAGATCAAGGAGTTTGGTGACTTGGCAGGTTTCTTCATTAACAAAAAGAAGTCAAAGATATTATGTAAAAACATGACTAAGCAGAAACAACAATTGTTAATGGAAACAACGGACTGTGAAGTAACTAGTAAGGTGAAATATTTGGGAGTTGAGCTGACTGCAAAAAATATAGATTTGTTCAAGAATAATTATGAAAAATTATGGACTCAGATAGAGAGAGACTTGATCAAATGGAATAGACTGAATTTGTCATGGTTGGGCAGGATTGCAGCAGTTAAGATGAATGTGTTACCAAGAGTAATGTTTTTGCTACAGACAATACCAATCATCAGAGACTCTAAACAATTTGAAAAATGGCAGAGGAAAATATCAGATTTTGTTTGGGCAGGCAAGAAGCCTCGAGTGAAAGTAAAAGTTCTACAAGATGCAAAGGAAAGAGGCGGAATGCAACTGCCCAACCTGAGACTTTACCATGATGCAATCTGCCTAGTTTGGTTAAAAGAGTGGATGACATTAAAGAATAAGAAACTATTAGCCCTAGAGGGATATAAAAAATTTTTTGGATGGCACGCATACCTATGGCATGACAAAGTAAAGGTCAACTCGATGTTCCTGCATCATTTTGTAAGGAGAAGTTTATATACAATCTGGAAGAAGTACAGAATTTACCTACAAGAAGGAACCCCTTTGTGGGTGGTTCCATACGAGGTGATAGATCCGAGAGCTGTTGATAATGAACAACAATGTTTAACGTACAAAGAAATAACTAAAACTGAAGTGTCTAAACTTAGAATAAAGACGCAAGAGGAACTATCACCGAACTACGATTGGTTCCAGTATAGACAGATCAGAGATTTGTATAACTCGGACTCTGTAAAGGGAGGTATACGAACAGAGAATTCGGAACTAGAGCAGACCCTTTTTAAAGAGGACAAGAAAAGAATATCCAAGGTATACCAAGTACTGTTGAAATGGTATACCGAGGATGAGACAGTTAAAACACAAATGGTGAAATGGGCTATAAATTTTAATAAAGAAATAACAATGGAGGCATGGGAATACTTGTGGAAAACTACAATGAAGACAACGACATGTATTAATATTAAAGAGAACATTTTCAAAATGATCTATCGTTGGTACATGACACCAAAGAAGATTGCGCTAGGAAACTTGAACACTTCTAATAAATGCTGGAAATGTAGAAAGCATGAGGGCTCCCTCTATCATATGTGGTGGTCGTGTGAGGTAGCTAGGCAGTTCTGGGGGGAAATAATAAGAGAAATGAGTGAAATTTTACAGTTTCAAATAAATAAGAACCCAGAACTCCTGCTGCTAAACTTGGGAATGGAGGGAATCCCAGCCCACCATAGGACGTTGATATTTTATATGACTGCAGCAGCTAGACTTTTGTATGCGCAGAAATGGAAAGTACAAGAAGTGCCAACTATTGAAGATTGGATCTACAAATTGCTGTATATGGCTGAAATGGACAAGATGACAAGAAAACTGAGAGATCTGGACTCAGGGCAGTTTAACACAGACTGGGAGAAGCTGAAACAATATCTGGAGAAGAAGTGGGAGGTGGGAGGAAAACTGTGGCAGTTTGAGAACTACTGAAGTACAATAAAAGTATAAAAGAGAGGGGTGACTTTACCGGGGGAGGAAGAGAAATGTGAATTTATAAGCAGTTAGATTAATTAATTGATTGAGATATATATAGATATGTAAAGGTTAATTGATAGAATATTGATAGAGAATAATTAACGGTTTAAACATGAGGATTGAGTAATTAACAATATTTTTTTTTACTTGATAAGACTTATATGCACCAAACTGAATGTATAGAAGAGTTAAAATGACTGACTATGTGATGAGTTATATAGAAATACTATAAAAAGAAGAAATGATTAATATAGAGAGAACAAATCAAATTGTTTGATTTAAATGTGGGAAATTTTTATGGTTTATGACATACAGAAATATTCAAAACTGGAAAATGGGATAAATTGTTTATCTAAAGAAGTATAGTTTGGATGTTTAGTAAGTAAAAGAGTTAAAGATGTACTGCTTAATATAATGGAGAATATATATTTGTTTTAGATAGAGGAAATTAATAGAAGTAAGGGAAAAGGGACAGAGGGTGGGAAAGCTGTTGGAAGTCAACAAAAGGGGGGGAAAGGGAGGGGGTTAGAAACGAAAAATTAGGGGATAATTGAATGCAATGTAATGTAAAAATATTAATGTTCTAACCCAATAAAAATTTTACAAAAAAAAAAAAAGAGAGAGAGAAATATGACCTGTGTGGAACCTGAACTGAGCCTGTTTGTGAAAGGACACTCAGTCAGGGAAAGCGAGGCCGGCTGTGTGCTACCTGAGTACGTTGACGTGTTTTATGAGAGAAATATGACCTGTGTGGAACCTGAACTGAGCATGTTAGTGAAAGGACACTCAGTCAGGGAAAGGGAGGCCAGCTGTGTGCTGCCTGAGTACGTTGAAGTGTTTTATGAGAGAAATATGACCTGTGTGGAACCTGAACTGAGCCTGTTTGTGAAAGGACACTCAGTCAGGGAAAGGGAGGCCAGCTGTGTGCTGCCTGAATATGTTGAAGTGTTTTATGAGATAAATATGACCTGTGTGGAAACTGAACAGAGCATGTTTGTGAAAGGACACTCAGTCAGGGAAAGGGAGGCCAGCTGGGTGCTGCCTGAATATGTTGAAGTGTTTTATGAGAGAAATATGACCTGTGTGGAACCTGAACGGAGCCTGTTCGTAAAAGAACACTCAGTCAGGGAAAGGGAGGCCAGCTGTGTGCTGCCTGAGTACGTTGAAGTGGTTTATGAGAGGAATATGAACTGTGTGGAACCTAAACTGAGCATGTTTGTGAAAGGACACTCAGTCAGGGAAAGGGAGGCCGGCTGTGTGCTGCCTGAGTACGTTGAAGTGTTTTATGAGAGAAATATGACCTTTGTGGAACCTGAACTGAGCCTGTTTGTGAAAGGACACTCAGTCAGGGAAAGGGAGGCCAGGTGTGTGCTGCCTGAATATGTTGAAGTGTTTTATGAGAGAAATATGACCTGTGTGGAACCTGAACTGAGCCTGTTTGTGAAAGCACACTCAGTCAGGGAAAGGGAGGCCAGCTGTGTGCTGCCTGAGTACGTTGAAGTGTTTTATGAGAGAAATATGACCTGTGTGGAACCTGAACTGAGCCTGTTTGTGAAAGGACACTCAGTCAGGGAAAGGGAGGCCGGCTGTGTGCTGCCTGAGTACGTTGAAGTGGTTTATGAGAGAAATATGACCTGTGTGGAACCTGAACTGAGCCTGTTTGTGAAAGGACACTCAGTCAGGGAAAGCGAGGCCGGCTGTGTGCTACCTGACTACGTTGACGTGTTTTATGAGAGAAATATGACCTGTGTGGAACCTGAACTGAGCATGTTAGTGAAAGAACACTCAGTCAGGGAAAGGGAGGCCGGCTGTGTGCTGCCTGAGTACGTTGAAATGTTTTATGAGAGAAATATGACCTGTGTGGAACCTGAACTGAGCCTGTTTGTGAAAGGACACTCAGTCAGGGAAAGGGAGGCCAGCTGTGTGCTGCCTGAATATGTTGAAGTGTTTTATGAGAGAAATATGACCTGTGTGGAACCTGAACTGAGCCTGTTTGTGAAAGGACACTCAGTCAGGGAAAGGGAGGCTGGCTGTGTGCTGCCTGAGTACGTTGAAGTGTTTTATGAGAGAAATATGACCTGTGTGGAACCTGAACTGAGCGTGTTTGTGAAAGAACACTCAGTCAGGGAAAGGGAGGCCGGCTGTGTGCTGCCTGAGTACGTTGAAGTGTTTTATGAGAGAAATATGACCTGTGTGGAACCTGAACTGAGCCTGTTTGTGAAAGGACACTCAGTCAGGGAAAGGGAGGCCAGCTGTGTGCTGCCTGAGTACGTTGAAAAGTTTTATAAGAGAAATATGACCTGTGTGGAACCTGAACTGAGCCTGTTTGTGAAAGGACACTCAGTCAGGGAAAGGGAGGCCAGCTGTGTGCTGCCTGAGTATGTTGAAGTGTTTTATGAGAGAAATATGACCTGTGTGGAACCTGAACTGAGCCTGTTTGTGAAAGGACACTCAGTCAGGGAAAGGGAGGCCAGCTGTGTGCTGCCTGAATACGTTGAAGTGTTTTATGAGAGAAATATGACCTGTGTGGAACCTGAACAGAGCATGTTTGTGAAAGGACACTCAGTCAGGGAAAGGGAGGCCGGCTGTGTGCTGCCTGAGTACGTTGAAGTGTTTTATGAGAGAATTATGACCTGTGTGGAACCTGAACTGAGCCTGTTTGTGAAAGGACACTCAGTCAGGGAAAGGGAGGCCGGCTGTGTGCTGCCTGAGTACATTGAAGTGTTTTATGAGAGAAATATGACCTGTGTGGAACCTGAACTGAGCCTGTTTGTGAAAGGACACTCAGTCAGGGAAAGGGAGGCCAGCTGTGTGCTGCCTGAATATGTTGACGTGTTTTATGAGAGGAATATGACCTGTGTGGAACCTGAACTGAGCATGTTTGTGAAACGACACTCAGTCAGGGAAAGGGAGGCCGGCTGTGTGCTGCCTGAGTACGTTGAAGTGTTTTATGAGAGAAATATGACCTTTGTGGAACCTGAACTGAGCCTGTTTGTGAAAGGACACTCAGTCAGGGAAAGGGAGGCCAGCTGTGTGCTGCCTGAATATGTTGAAGTGTTTTATGAGAGAAATATGACCTGTGTGGAACCTGAACTGAGCCTGTTTGTGAAAGCACACTCAGTCAGGGAAAGGGAGGCCAGCTGTGTGCTGCCTGAGTACGTTGAAGTGTTTTATGAGAGAAATATGACCTGTGTGGAACCTGAACTGAGCCTGTTTGTGAAAGGACACTCAGTCAGGGAAAGGGAGGCCGGCTGTGTGCTGCCTGAGTACGTTGAAGTGGTTTATGAGAGAAATATGACCTGTGTGGAACCTGAACTGAGCCTGTTTGTGAAAGGACACTCAGTCAGGGAAAGCGAGGCCGGCTGTGTGCTACATGAGTACGTTGACGTGTTTTATGAGAGAAATATGACCTGTGTGGAACCTGAACTGAGCATGTTAGTGAAAGGACACTCAGTCAGGGAAAGGGAGGCCAGCTGTGTGCTGCCTGAGTACGTTGAAGTGTTTTATGAGAGAAATATGACCTGTGTGGAACCTGAACTGAGCCTGTTTGTGAAAAGACACTCAGTCAGGGAAAGGGAGGCCAGCTGTGTGCTGCCTGAATATGTTGAAGTGTTTTATGAGATAAATATGACCTGTGTGGAAACTGAACAGAGCATGTTTGTGAAAGGACACTCAGTCAGGGAAAGGGAGGCCAGCTGGCTGCTGCCTGAATATGTTGAAGTGTTTTATGAGAGAAATATGACCTGTGTGGAACCTGAACGGAGCCTGTTCGTGAAAGAACACTCAGTCAGGGAAAGGGAGGCCAGCTGTGTGCTGCCTGAGTACATTGAAGTGTTTTATGAGAGAAATATGACCTGTGTGGAACCTGAACTGAGCCTGTTTGTGAAAGGACACTCAGTCAGGGAAAGGGAGGCCAGCTGTGTGCTGCCTGAATATGTTGACGTGTTTTATGAGAGGAATATGAACTGTGTGGAACCTGAACTGAGCATGTTTGTGAAACGACACTCAGTCAGGGAAAGGGAGGCCGGCTGTGTGCTGCCTGAGTACGTTGAAGTGTTTTATGAGAGAAATATGACCTTTGTGGAACCTGAACTGAGCCTGTTTGTGAAAGGACACTCAGTCAGGGAAAGGGAGGCCAGGTGTGTGCTGCCTGAATATGTTGAAGTGTTTTATGAGAGAAATATGACCTGTGTGGAACCTGAACTGAGCCTGTTTGTGAAAGCACACTCAGTCAGGGAAAGGGAGGCCAGCTGTGTGCTGCCTGAGTACGTTGAAGTGTTTTATGAGAGAAATATGACCTGTGTGGAACCTGAACTGAGCCTGTTTGTGAAAGGACACTCAGTCAGGGAAAGGGAGGCCGGCTGTGTGCTGCCTGAGTACGTTGAAGTGGTTTATGAGAGAAATATGACCTGTGTGGAACCTGAACTGAGCCTGTTTGTGAAAGGACACTCAGTCAGGGAAAGCGAGGCCGGCTGTGTGCTACCTGAGTACGTTGACGTGTTTTATGAGAGAAATATGACCTGTGTGGAACCTGAACTGAGCATGTTAGTGAAAGGACACTCAGTCAGGGAAAGGGAGGCCGGCTGTGTGCTGCCTGAGTACGTTGAAGTGTTTTATGAGAGAAATATGACCTGTGTGGAACCTGAACTGAGCCTGTTTGTGAAAGGACACTCAGTCAGGGAAAGGGAGGCCAGCTGTGTGCTGCCTGAATATGTTGAAGTGTTTTATGAGATAAATATGACCTGTGTGGAACCTGAACAGAGCATGTTTGTGAAAGGACACTCAGTCAGGGAAAGGGAGGCCAGCTGGGTGCTGCCTGAATATGTTGAAGTGTTTTATGAGAGAAATATGACCTGTGTGGAACCTGAACGGAGCCTGTTCGTGAAAGAACACTCAGTCAGGGAAAGGGAGGCCAGCTGTGTGCTGCCTGAGTACGTTGAAGTGTTTTATGAGAGAAATATGACCTGCGTGGAACCTGAACTGAGCCTGTTTGTGAAAGGACACTCAGTCAGGGAAAGGGAGGCCAGCTGTGTGCTGCCTGAATATGTTGAAGTGTTTTATGAGAGAAATATGACCTGCGTGGAACCTGAACTGAGCCTGTTTGTGAAAGGACACTCAGTCAGGGAAAGGGAGGCCGGCTGTGTGCTGCCTGAGTACGTTGAAGTGTTTTATGAGAGAAATATGACCTGTGTGGAACCTGAACTGAGCCTGTTTGTGAAAGGACACTCAGTCACGGAAAGAGAGGCCAGCTGTGTGCTGCCTGAGTACGTTGAAGTGTTTTATGAGAGAAATATGACCTGTGTGGAACCTGAACTGAGCCTGTTTGTGAAAGCACACTCAGTCAGGGAAAGGGAGGCCAGCTGTGTGCTGCCTGAGTATGTTGAAGTGTTTTATGAGAGAAATATGACCTGTGTGGAACCTGAACTGAGCCTGTTTGTGAAAGGACACTCAGTCAGGGAAAGGGAGGCCAGCTGTGTGCTGCCTGAATACGTTGAAGTGTTTTATGAGAGAAATATGACCTGTGTGGAACCTGAACAGAGCATGTTTGTGAAAGGACACTCAGTCAGGGAAAGGGAGGCCAGCTGTGTGCTGCCTGAGTACGTTGAAGTGTTTTATGAGAGAAATATGACCTGTGTGGAACCTCAACAGAGCATGTTTGTGAAAGGACACTCAGTCAGGGAAAGGGAGGCCAGCTGTGTGCTGCCTGAATATGTTGAAGTGTTTTATGAGAGAATTATGATCTGTGTGGAACCTGAACTGAGCCTGTTTGTGAAAGGACACTCAGTCAGGGAAAGGGAGGCCAGCTGTGTGCTGCCTGAGTACATTGAAGTGTTTTATGAGAGAAATATGACCTGTGTGGAACCTGAACTGAGCCTGTTTGTGAAAGGACACTCAGTCAGGGAAAGGGAGGCCAGCTGTGTGCTGCCTGAATATGTTGACGTGTTTTATGAGAGGAATATGAACTGTGTGGAACCTGAACTGAGCATGTTTGTGAAACGACACTCAGTCAGGGAAAGGGAGGCCGGCTGTGTGCTGCCTGAGTACGTTGAAGTGTTTTATGAGAGAAATATGACCTTTGTGGAACCTGAACTGAGCCTGTTTGTGAAAGGACACTCAGTCAGGGAAAGGGAGGCCAGGTGTGTGCTGCCTGAATATGTTGAAGTGTTTTATGAGAGAAATATGACCTGTGTGGAACCTGAACTGAGCCTGTTTGTGAAAGCACACTCAGTCAGGGAAAGGGAGGCCAGCTGTGTGCTGCCTGAGTACGTTGAAGTGTTTTATGAGAGAAATATGACCTGTGTGGAACCTGAACTGAGCCTGTTTGTGAAAGGACACTCAGTCAGGGAAAGGGAGGCCGGCTGTGTGCTGCCTGAGTACGTTGAAGTGGTTTATGAGAGAAATATGACCTGTGTGGAACCTGAACTGAGCCTGTTTGTGAAAGGACACTCAGTCAGGGAAAGCGAGGCCGGCTGTGTGCTACCTGAGTACGTTGACGTGTTTTATGAGAGAAATATGACCTGTGTGGAACCTGAACTGAGCATGTTAGTGAAAGGACACTCAGTCAGGGAAAGGGAGGCCGGCTGTGTGCTGCCTGAGTACGTTGAAGTGTTTTATGAGAGAAATATGACCTGTGTGGAACCTGAACTGAGCCTGTTTGTGAAAGGACACTCAGTCAGGGAAAGGGAGGCCAGCTGTGTGCTGCCTGAATATGTTGAAGTGTTTTATGAGAGAAATATGACCTGTGTGGAACCTGAACTGAGCCTGTTTGTGAAAGGACACTCAGTCAGGGAAAGGGAGGCCAGCTGTGTGCTGCCTGAATACGTTGAAGTGTTTTATGAGAGAAATATGACCTGTGTGGAACCTGAACAGAGCATGTTTGTGAAAGGACACTCAGTCAGGGAAAGGGAGGCCAGCTGTGTGCTGCCTGAGTACGTTGAAGTGTTTTATGAGAGAAATATGACCTGTGTGGAACCTGAACAGAGCATGTTTGTGAAAGGACACTCAGTCAGGGAAAGGGAGGCCAGCTGTGTGCTGCCTGAATATGTTGAAGTGTTTTATGAGAGAATTATGATCTGTGTGGAACCTGAACTGAGCCTGTTTGTGAAAGGACACTCAGTCAGGGAAAGGGAGGCCAGCTGTGTGCTGCCTGAGTACATTGAAGTGTTTTATGAGAGAAATATGACCTGTGTGGAACCTGAACTGAGCCTGTTTGTGAAAGGACACTCAGTCAGGGAAAGGGAGGCCAGCTGTGTGCTGCCTGAATATGTTGACGTGTTTTATGAGAGGAATATGAACTGTGTGGAACCTGAACTGAGCATGTTTGTGAAACGACACTCAGTCAGGGAAAGGGAGGCCGGCTGTGTGCTGCCTGAGTACGTTGAAGTGTTTTATGAGAGAAATATGACCTTTGTGGAACCTGAACTGAGCCTGTTTGTGAAAGGACACTCAGTCAGGGAAAGGGAGGCCAGGTGTGTGCTGCCTGAATATGTTGAAGTGTTTTATGAGAGAAATATGACCTGTGTGGAACCTGAACTGAGCCTGTTTGTGAAAGCACACTCAGTCAGGGAAAGGGAGGCCAGCTGTGTGCTGCCTGAGTACGTTGAAGTGTTTTATGAGAGAAATATGACCTGTGTGGAACCTGAACTGAGCCTGTTTGTGAAAGGACACTCAGTCAGGGAAAGGGAGGCCGGCTGTGTGCTGCCTGAGTACGTTGAAGTGGTTTATGAGAGAAATATGACCTGTGTGGAACCTGAACTGAGCCTGTTTGTGAAAGGACACTCAGTCAGGGAAAGCGAGGCCGGCTGTGTGCTACCTGAGTACGTTGACGTGTTTTATGAGAGAAATATGACCTGTGTGGAACCTGAACTGAGCATGTTAGTGAAAGGACACTCAGTCAGGGAAAGGGAGGCCGGCTGTGTGCTGCCTGAGTACGTTGAAGTGTTTTATGAGAGAAATATGACCTGTGTGGAACCTGAACTGAGCCTGTTTGTGAAAGGACACTCAGTCAGGGAAAGGGAGGCCAGCTGTGTGCTGCCTGAATATGTTGAAGTGTTTTATGAGATAAATATGACCTGTGTGGAACCTGAACAGAGCATGTTTGTGAAAGGACACTCAGTCAGGGAAAGGGAGGCCAGCTGGGTGCTGCCTGAATATGTTGAAGTGTTTTATGAGAGAAATATGACCTGTGTGGAACCTGAACGGAGCCTGTTCGTGAAAGAACACTCAGTCAGGGAAAGGGAGGCCAGCTGTGTGCTGCCTGAGTACGTTGAAGTGTTTTATGAGAGAAATATGACCTGCGTGGAACCTGAACTGAGCCTGTTTGTGACAGGACACTCAGTCAGGGAAAGGGAGGCCAGCTGTGTGCTGCCTGAATATGTTGAAGTGTTTTATGAGAGAAATATGACCTGCGTGGAACCTGAACTGAGCCTGTTTGTGAAAGGACACTCAGTCAGGGAAAGGGAGGCCGGCTGTGTGCTGCCTGAGTACGTTGAAGTGTTTTATGAGAGAAATATGACCTGTGTGGAACCTGAACTGAGCCTGTTTGTGAAAGGACACTCAGTCACGGAAAGAGAGGCCAGCTGTGTGCTGCCTGAGTACGTTGAAGTGTTTTATGAGAGAAATATGACCTGTGTGGAACCTGAACTGAGCCTGTTTGTGAAAGCACACTCAGTCAGGGAAAGGGAGGCCAGCTGTGTGCTGCCTGAGTATGTTGAAGTGTTTTATGAGAGAAATATGACCTGTGTGGAACCTGAACTGAGCCTGTTTGTGAAAGCACACTCAGTCAGGGAAAGGGAGGCCAGCTGTGTGCTGCCTGAGTACGTTGAAGTGTTTTATGAGAGAAATATGACCTGTGTGGAACCTGAACTGAGCCTGTTTGTGAAAGGACACTCAGTCAGGGAAAGGGAGGCCGGCTGTGTGCTGCCTGAGTACGTTGAAGTGGTTTATGAGAGAAATATGACCTGTGTGGAACCTGAACTGAGCCTGTTTGTGAAAGGACACTCAGTCAGGGAAAGCGAGGCCGGCTGTGTGCTACCTGAGTACGTTGACGTGTTTTATGAGAGAAATATGACCTGTGTGGAACCTGAACTGAGCATGTTAGTGAAAGAACACTCAGTCAGGGAAAGGGAGGCCGGCTGTGTGCTGCCTGAGTACGTTGAAATGTTTTATGAGAGAAATATGACCTGTGTGGAACCTGAACTGAGCCTGTTTGTGAAAGGACACTCAGTCAGGGAAAGGGAGGCCAGCTGTGTGCTGCCTGAATATGTTGAAGTGTTTTATGAGAGAAATATGACCTGTGTGGAACCTGAACTGAGCCTGTTTGTGAAAGGACACTCAGTCAGGGAAAGGGAGGCTGGCTGTGTGCTGCCTGAGTACGTTGAAGTGTTTTATGAGAGAAATATGACCTGTGTGGAACCTGAACTGAGCGTGTTTGTGAAAGAACACTCAGTCAGGGAAAGGGAGGCCGGCTGTGTGCTGCCTGAGTACGTTGAAGTGTTTTATGAGAGAAATATGACCTGTGTGGAACCTGAACTGAGCCTGTTTGTGAAAGGACACTCAGTCAGGGAAAGGGAGGCCAGCTGTGTGCTGCCTGAGTACGTTGAAAAGTTTTATAAGAGAAATATGACCTGTGTGGAACCTGAACTGAGCCTGTTTGTGAAAGGACACTCAGTCAGGGAAAGGGAGGCCAGCTGTGTGCTGCCTGAGTATGTTGAAGTGTTTTATGAGAGAAATATGACCTGTGTGGAACCTGAACTGAGCCTGTTTGTGAAAGGACACTCAGTCAGGGAAAGGGAGGCCAGCTGTGTGCTGCCTGAATACGTTGAAGTGTTTTATGAGAGAAATATGACCTGTGTGGAACCTGAACAGAGCATGTTTGTGAAAGGACACTCAGTCAGGGAAAGGGAGGCCGGCTGTGTGCTGCCTGAGTACGTTGAAGTGTTTTATGAGAGAATTATGACCTGTGTGGAACCTGAACTGAGCCTGTTTGTGAAAGGACACTCAGTCAGGGAAAGGGAGGCCGGCTGTGTGCTGCCTGAGTACATTGAAGTGTTTTATGAGAGAAATATGACCTGTGTGGAACCTGAACTGAGCCTGTTTGTGAAAGGACACTCAGTCAGGGAAAGGGAGGCCAGCTGTGTGCTGCCTGAATATGTTGACGTGTTTTATGAGAGGAATATGACCTGTGTGGAACCTGAACTGATCATGTTTGTGAAACGACACTCATTCAGGGAAAGGGAGGCCGGCTGTGTGCTGCCTGAGTACGTTGAAGTGTTTTATGAGAGAAATATGACCTTTGTGGAACCTGAACTGAGCCTGTTTGTGAAAGGACACTCAGTCAGGGAAAGGGAGGCCAGCTGTGTGCTGCCTGAATATGTTGAAGTGTTTTATGAGAGAAATATGACCTGTGTGGAACCTGAACTGAGCCTGTTTGTGAAAGCACACTCAGTCAGGGAAAGGGAGGCCAGCTGTGTGCTGCCTGAGTACGTTGAAGTGTTTTATGAGAGAAATATGACCTGTGTGGAACCTGAACTGAGCCTGTTTGTGAAAGGACACTCAGTCAGGGAAAGGGAGGCCGGCTGTGTGCTGCCTGAGTACGTTGAAGTGGTTTATGAGAGAAATATGACCTGTGTGGAACCTGAACTGAGCCTGTTTGTGAAAGGACACTCAGTCAGGGAAAGCGAGGCCGGCTGTGTGCTACATGAGTACGTTGACGTGTTTTATGAGAGAAATATGACCTGTGTGGAACCTGAACTGAGCATGTTAGTGAAAGGACACTCAGTCAGGGAAAGGGAGGCCAGCTGTGTGCTGCCTGAGTACGTTGAAGTGTTTTATGAGAGAAATATGACCTGTGTGGAACCTGAACTGAGCCTGTTTGTGAAAAGACACTCAGTCAGGGAAAGGGAGGCCAGCTGTGTGCTGCCTGAATATGTTGAAGTGTTTTATGAGATAAATATGACCTGTGTGGAAACTGAACAGAGCATGTTTGTGAAAGGACACTCAGTCAGGGAAAGGGAGGCCAGCTGGGTGCTGCCTGAATATGTTGAAGTGTTTTATGAGAGAAATATGACCTGTGTGGAACCTGAACGGAGCCTGTTCGTGAAAGAACACTCAGTCAGGGAAAGGGAGGCCAGCTGTGTGCTGCCTGAGTACATTGAAGTGTTTTATGAGAGAAATATGACCTGTGTGGAACCTGAACTGAGCCTGTTTGTGAAAGGACACTCAGTCAGGGAAAGGGAGGCCAGCTGTGTGCTGCCTGAATATGTTGACGTGTTTTATGAGAGGAATATGAACTGTGTGGAACCTGAACTGAGCATGTTTGTGAAACGACACTCAGTCAGGGAAAGGGAGGCCGGCTGTGTGCTGCCT
Organism: Eublepharis macularius; assembly: GCF_028583425.1. Taxonomy (NCBI): domain Eukaryota; kingdom Metazoa; phylum Chordata; class Lepidosauria; order Squamata; family Eublepharidae; genus Eublepharis; species Eublepharis macularius. The sequence continues at coordinate 171,602 of NW_026559725.1, read as the reverse complement.
GAGTACGTTGAAGTGTTTTATGAGAGAAATATGACCTTTGTGGAACCTGAACTGAGCCTGTTTGTGAAAGGACACTTAGTCAGGGAAAGGGAGGCCAGGTGTGTGCTGCCTGAATATGTTGAAGTGTTTTATGAGAGAAATATGACCTGTGTGGAACCTGAACTGAGCCTGTTTGTGAAAGCACACTCAGTCAGGGAAAGGGAGGCCAGCTGTGTGCTGCCTGAGTACGTTGAAGTGTTTTATGAGAGAAATATGACCTGTGTGGAACCTGAACTGAGCCTGTTTGTGAAAGGACACTCAGTCAGGGAAAGGGAGGCCGGCTGTGTGCTGCCTGAGTACGTTGAAGTGGTTTATGAGAGAAATATGACCTGTGTGGAACCTGAACTGAGCCTGTTTGTGAAAGGACACTCAGTCAGGGAAAGCGAGGCCGGCTGTGTGCTACCTGAGTACGTTGACGTGTTTTATGAGAGAAATATGACCTGTGTGGAACCTGAACTGAGCATGTTAGTGAAAGGACACTCAGTCAGGGAAAGGGAGGCCGGCTGTGTGCTGCCTGAGTACGTTGAAGTGTTTTATGAGAGAAATATGACCTGTGTGGAACCTGAACTGAGCCTGTTTGTGAAAGGACACTCAGTCAGGGAAAGGGAGGCCAGCTGTGTGCTGCCTGAATATGTTGAAGTGTTTTATGAGATAAATATGACCTGTGTGGAACCTGAACAGAGCATGTTTGTGAAAGGACACTCAGTCAGGGAAAGGGAGGCCAGCTGGGTGCTGCCTGAATATGTTGAAGTGTTTTATGAGAGAAATATGACCTGTGTGGAACCTGAACGGAGCCTGTTCGTGAAAGAACACTCAGTCAGGGAAAGGGAGGCCAGCTGTGTGCTGCCTGAGTACGTTGAAGTGTTTTATGAGAGAAATATGACCTGCGTGGAACCTGAACTGAGCCTGTTTGTGAAAGGACACTCAGTCAGGGAAAGGGAGGCCAGCTGTGTGCTGCCTGAATATGTTGAAGTGTTTTATGAGAGAAATATGACCTGCGTGGAACCTGAACTGAGCCTGTTTGTGAAAGGACACTCAGTCAGGGAAAGGGAGGCCGGCTGTGTGCTTCCTGAGTACGTTGAAGTGTTTTATGAGAGAAATATGACCTGTGTGGAACCTGAACTGAGCCTGTTTGTGAAAGGACACTCAGTCACGGAAAGAGAGGCCAGCTGTGTGCTGCCTGAGTACGTTGAAGTGTTTTATGAGAGAAATATGACCTGTGTGGAACCTGAACTGAGCCTGTTTGTGAAAGCACACTCAGTCAGGGAAAGGGAGGCCAGCTGTGTGCTGCCTGAGTATGTTGAAGTGTTTTATGAGAGAAATATGACCTGTGTGGAACCTGAACTGAGCCTGTTTGTGAAAGGACACTCAGTCAGGGAAAGGGAGGCCAGCTGTGTGCTGCCTGAATACGTTGAAGTGTTTTATGAGAGAAATATGACCTGTGTGGAACCTGAACAGAGCATGTTTGTGAAAGGACACTCAGTCAGGGAAAGGGAGGCCAGCTGTGTGCTGCCTGAGTACGTTGAAGTGTTTTATGAGAGAAATATGACCTGTGTGGAACCTGAACAGAGCATGTTTGTGAAAGGACACTCAGTCAGGGAAAGGGAGGCCAGCTGTGTGCTGCCTGAATATGTTGAAGTGTTTTATGAGAGAATTATGATCTGTGTGGAACCTGAACTGAGCCTGTTTGTGAAAGGACACTCAGTCAGGGAAAGGGAGGCCAGCTGTGTGCTGCCTGAGTACATTGAAGTGTTTTATGAGAGAAATATGACCTGTGTGGAACCTGAACTGAGCCTGTTTGTGAAAGGACACTCAGTCAGGGAAAGGGAGGCCAGCTGTGTGCTGCCTGAATATGTTGACGTGTTTTATGAGAGGAATATGAACTGTGTGGAACCTGAACTGAGCATGTTTGTGAAACGACACTCAGTCAGGGAAAGGGAGGCCGGCTGTGTGCTGCCTGAGTACGTTGAAGTGTTTTATGAGAGAAATATGACCTTTGTGGAACCTGAACTGAGCCTGTTTGTGAAAGGACACTCAGTCAGGGAAAGGGAGGCCAGGTGTGTGCTGCCTGAATATGTTGACGTGTTTTATGAGAGAAATATGACCTGTGTGGAACCTGAACTGAGCCTGTTTGTGAAAGCACACTCAGTCAGGGAAAGGGAGGCCAGCTGTGTGCTGCCTGAGTACGTTGAAGTGTTTTATGAGAGAAATATGACCTGTGTGGAACCTGAACTGAGCCTGTTTGTGAAAGGACACTCAGTCAGGGAAAGGGAGGCCGGCTGTGTGCTGCCTGAGTACGTTGAAGTGGTTTATGAGAGAAATATGACCTGTGTGGAACCTGAACTGAGCCTGTTTGTGAAAGGACACTCAGTCAGGGAAAGCGAGGCCGGCTGTGTGCTACCTGAGTACGTTGACGTGTTTTATGAGAGAAATATGACCTGTGTGGAACCTGAACTGAGCATGTTAGTGAAAGGACACTCAGTCAGGGAAAGGGAGGCCGGCTGTGTGCTGCCTGAGTACGTTGAAGTGTTTTATGAGAGAAATATGACCTGTGTGGAACCTGAACTGAGCCTGTTTGTGAAAGGACACTCAGTCAGGGAAAGGGAGGCCAGCTGTGTGCTGCCTGAATATGTTGAAGTGTTTTATGAGATAAATATGACCTGTGTGGAACCTGAACAGAGCATGTTTGTGAAAGGACACTCAGTCAGGGAAAGGGAGGCCAGCTGGGTGCTGCCTGAATATGTTGAAGTGTTTTATGAGAGAAATATGACCTGTGTGGAACCTGAACGGAGCCTGTTCGTGAAAGAACACTCAGTCAGGGAAAGGGAGGCCAGCTGTGTGCTGCCTGAGTACGTTGAAGTGTTTTATGAGAGAAATATGACCTGCGTGGAACCTGAACTGAGCCTGTTTGTGAAAGGACACTCAGTCAGGGAAAGGGAGGCCAGCTGTGTGCTGCCTGAATATGTTGAAGTGTTTTATGAGAGAAATATGACCTGCGTGGAACCTGAACTGAGCCTGTTTGTGAAAGGACACTCAGTCAGGGAAAGGGAGGCCGGCTGTGTGCTGCCTGAGTACGTTGAAGTGTTTTATGAGAGAAATATGACCTGTGTGGAACCTGAACAGAGCATGTTTGTGAAAGGACACTCAGTCAGGGAAAGGGAGGCCAGCTGGGTGCTGCCTGAATATGTTGAAGTGTTTTATGAGAGAAATATGACCTGTGTGGAACCTGAACGGAGCCTGTTCGTGAAAGAACACTCAGTCAGGGAAAGGGAGGCCAGCTGTGTGCTGCCTGAGTACATTGAAGTGTTTTATGAGAGAAATATGACCTGTGTGGAACCTGAACTGAGCCTGTTTGTGAAAGGACACTCAGTCAGGGAAAGGGAGGCCAGCTGTGTGCTGCCTGAATATTTTGACGTGTTTTATGAGAGGAATATGAACTGTGTGGAACCTGAACTGAGCATGTTTGTGAAACGACACTCAGTCAGGGAAAGGGAGGCCGGCTGTGTGCTGCCTGAGTACGTTGAAGTGTTTTATGAGAGAAATATGACCTTTGTGGAACCTGAACTGAGCCTGTTTGTGAAAGGACACTCAGTCAGGGAAAGGGAGGCCAGGTGTGTGCTGCCTGAATATGTTGAAGTGTTTTATGAGAGAAATATGACCTGTGTGGAACCTGAACTGAGCCTGTTTGTGAAAGCACACTCAGTCAGGGAAAGGGAGGCCAGCTGTGTGCTGCCTGAGTACGTTGAAGTGTTTTATGAGAGAAATATGACCTGTGTGGAACCTGAACTGAGCCTGTTTGTGAAAGGACACTCAGTCAGGGAAAGGGAGGCCGGCTGTGTGCTGCCTGAGTACGTTGAAGTGGTTTATGAGAGAAATATGACCTGTGTGGAACCTGAACTGAGCCTGTTTGTGAAAGGACACTCAGTCAGGGAAAGCGAGGCCGGCTGTGTGCTACCTGAGTACGTTGACGTGTTTTATGAGAGAAATATGACCTGTGTGGAACCTGAACTGAGCCTGTTTGTGAAAGAACACTCAGTCAGGGAAAGGGAGGCCGGCTGTGTGCTGCCTGAGTACGTTGAAATGTTTTATGAGAGAAATATGACCTCTGTGGAACCTGAACTGAGCCTGTTTGTGAAAGGACACTCAGTCAGGGAAAGGGAGGCCAGCTGTGTGCTGCCTGAATATGTTGAAGTGTTTTATGAGATAAATATGACCTGTGTGGAAACTGAACAGAGCATGTTTGTGAAAGGACACTCAGTCAGGGAAAGGGAGGCCAGCTGGGTGCTGCCTGAATATGTTGAAGTGTTTTATGAGAGAAATATGACCTGTGTGGAACCTGAACGGAGCCTGTTCGTGAAAGAACACTCAGTCAGGGAAAGGGAGGCCAGCTGTGTGCTGCCTGAATATGTTGACGTGTTTTATGAGAGGAATATGAACTGTGTGGAACCTGAACTGAGCATGTTTGTGAAAGGACACTCAGTCAGGGAAAGGGAGGCCGGCTGTGTGCTGCCTGAGTACGTTGAAGTGTTTTATGAGAGAAATATGACCTTTGTGGAACCTGAACTGAGCCTGTTTGTGAAAGGACACTCAGTCAGGGAAAGGGAGGCCAGGTGTGTGCTGCCTGAATATGATGAAGTGTTTTATGAGAGAAATATGACCTGTGTGGAACCTGAACTGAGCCTGTTTGTGAAAGCACACTCAGTCAGGGAAAGGGAGGCCTGCTGTGTGCTGCCTGAGTACGTTGAAGTGTTTTATGAGAGAAATATGACCTGTGTGGAACCTGAACTGAGCATGTTTGTGAAAGGACACTCAGTCAGGGAAAGGGAGGCCGGCTGTGTGCTGCCTGAGTACGTTGAAGTGTTTTATGAGAGAATTATGACCTGTGTGGAACCTGAACTGAGCCTGTTTGTGAAAGGACACTCAGTCAGGGAAAGGGAGGCCAGCTGTGTGCTGCCTGAGTACATTGAAGTGTTTTATGAGAGAAATATGACCTGTGTGGAACCTGAACTGAGCCTGTTTGTGAAAGGACACTCAGTCAGGGAAAGGGAGGCCAGCTGTGTGCTGCCTGAATATGTTGACGTGTTTTATGAGAGGAATATGACCTGTGTGGAACCTGAACTGAGCATGTTTGTGAAACGACACTCAGTCAGGGAAAGGGAGGCCGGCTGTGTGCTGCCTGAGTACGTTGAAGTGTTTTATGAGAGAAATATGACCTTTGTGGAACCTGAACTGAGCCTGTTTGTGAAAGGACACTCAGTCAGGGAAAGGGAGGCCAGCTGTGTGCTGCCTGAATATGTTGAAGTGTTTTATGAGAGAAATATGACCTGTGTGGAACCTGAACTGAGCCTGTTTGTGAAAGGACACTCAGTCAGGGAAAGGGAGGCCAGCTGTGTGCTGCCTGAATACGTTGAAGTGTTTTATGAGAGAAATATGACCTGTGTGGAACCTGAACAGAGCATGTTTGTGAAAGGACACTCAGTCAGGGAAAGGGAGGCCAGCTGTGTGCTGCCTGAGTACGTTGAAGTGTTTTATGAGAGAAATATGACCTGTGTGGAACCTGAACAGAGCATGTTTGTGAAAGGACACTCAGTCAGGGAAAGGGAGGCCTGCTGTGTGCTGCCTGAATATGTTGAAGTGTTTTATGAGAGAATTATGACCTGTGTGGAACCTGAACTGAGCCTGTTTGTGAAAGGACAGTCAGTCAGGGAAAGGGAGGCCAGCTGTGTGCTGCCTGAGTACGTTGAAGTGTTTTATGAGAGAAATATGACCTGTGTGGAACCAGAACTGAGCCTGTTTGTGAAAGAACACTCAGTCAGGGAAAGGGAGGCCGGCTGTGTGCTGCCTGAGTACGTTGAAATGTTTTATGAGAGAAATATGACCTCTGTGGAACCTGAACTGAGCCTGTTTGTGAAAGGACACTCAGTCAGGGAAAGGGAGGCCAGCTGTGTGCTGCCTGAATATGTTGAAGTGTTTTATGAGAGAAATATGACCTGTGTGGAACCTGAACTGAGCCTGTTTGTGAAAGGACACTCAGTCAGGGAAAGGGAGGCTGGCTGTGTGCTGCCTGAGTACGTTGAAGTGTTTTATGAGAGAAATATGACCTGTGTGGAACCTGAACTGAGCGTGTTTGTGAAAGAACACTCAGTCAGGGAAAGGGAGGCCGGCTGTGTGCTGCCTGAGTACGTTGAAGTGTTTTATGAGAGAAATATGACCTGTGTGGAACCTGAACTGAGCCTGTTTGTGAAAGGACACTCAGTCAGGGAAAGGGAGGCCAGCTGTGTGCTGCCTGAGTACGTTGAAAAGTTTTATGAGAGAAATATGACCTGTGTGGAACCTGAACTGAGCCTGTTTGTGAAAGGACACTCAGTCAGGGAAAGGGAGGCCAGCTGTGTGCTGCCTGAGTATGTTGAAGTGTTTTATGAGAGAAATATGACCTGTGTGGAACCTGAACTGAGCCTGTTTGTGAAAGGACACTCAGTCACGGAAAGGGAGGCCAGCTGTGTGCTGCCTGAATACGTTGAAGTGTTTTATGAGAGAAATATGACCTGTGTGGAACCTGAACAGAGCATGTTTGTGAAAGGACACTCAGTCAGGGAAAGGGAGGCCGGCTGTGTGCTGCCTGAGTACGTTGAAGTGTTTTATGAGAGAATTATGACCTGTGTGGAACCTGAACTGAGCCTGTTTGTGAAAGGACACTCAGTCAGGGAAAGGGAGGCCAGCTGTGTGCTGCCTGAGTACATTGAAGTGTTTTATGAGAGAAATATGACCTGTGTGGAACCTGAACTGAGCCTGTTTGTGAAAGGACACTCAGTCAGGGAAAGGGAGGCCAGCTGTGTGCTGCCTGAATATGTTGACGTGTTTTATGAGAGGAATATGACCTGTGTGGAACCTGAACTGAGCATGTTTGTGAAACGACACTCAGTCAGGGAAAGGGAGGCCGGCTGTGTGCTGCCTGAGTACGTTGAAGTGTTTTATGAGAGAAATATGACCTTTGTGGAACCTGAACTGAGCCTGTTTGTGAAAGGACACTCAGTCAGGGAAAGGGAGGCCAGCTGTGTGCTGCCTGAATATGTTGAAGTGTTTTATGAGAGAAATATGACCTGTGTGGAACCTGAACTGAGCCTGTTTGTGAAAGCACACTCAGTCAGGGAAAGGGAGGCCAGCTGTGTGCTGCCTGAGTACGTTGAAGTGTTTTATGAGAGAAATATGACCTGTGTGGAACCTGAACTGAGCCTGTTTGTGAAAGGACACTCAGTCAGGGAAAGGGAGGCCGGCTGTGTGCTGCCTGAGTACGTTGAAGTGGTTTATGAGAGAAATATGACCTGTGTGGAACCTGAACTGAGCCTGTTTGTGAAAGGACACTCAGTCAGGGAAAGCGAGGCCGGCTGTGTGCTACCTGAGTACGTTGACGTGTTTTATGAGAGAAATATGACCTGTGTGGAACCTGAACTGAGCATGTTAGTGAAAGGACACTCAGTCAGGGAAAGGGAGGCCAGCTGTGTGCTGCCTGAGTACGTTGAAGTGTTTTATGAGAGAAATATGACCTGTGTGGAACCTGAACTGAGCCTGTTTGTGAAAGGACACTCAGTCAGGGAAAGGGAGGCCAGCTGTGTGCTGCCTGAATATGTTGAAGTGTTTTATGAGATAAATATGACCTGTGTGGAAACTGAACAGAGCATGTTTGTGAAAGGACACTCAGTCAGGGAAAGGGAGGCCAGCTGGGTGCTGCCTGAATATGTTGAAGTGTTTTATGAGAGAAATATGACCTGTGTGGAACCTGAACGGAGCCTGTTCGTGAAAGAACACTCAGTCAGGGAAAGGGAGGCCAGCTGTGTGCTGCCTGAGTACATTGAAGTGTTTTATGAGAGAAATATGACCTGTGTGGAACCTGAACTGAGCCTGTTTGTGAAAGGACACTCAGTCAGGGAAAGGGAGGCCAGCTGTGTGCTGCCTGAATATGTTGACGTGTTTTATGAGAGGAATATGAACTGTGTGGAACCTGAACTGAGCATGTTTGTGAAACGACACTCAGTCAGGGAAAGGGAGGCCGGCTGTGTGCTGCCTGAGTACGTTGAAGTGTTTTATGAGAGAAATATGACCTTTGTGGAACCTGAACTGAGCCTGTTTGTGAAAGGACACTCAGTCAGGGAAAGGGAGGCCAGGTGTGTGCTGCCTGAATATGTTGAAGTGTTTTATGAGAGAAATATGACCTGTGTGGAACCTGAACTGAGCCTGTTTGTGAAAGCACACTCAGTCAGGGAAAGGGAGGCCAGCTGTGTGCTGCCTGAGTACGTTGAAGTGTTTTATGAGAGAAATATGACCTGTGTGGAACCTGAACTGAGCCTGTTTGTGAAAGGACACTCAGTCAGGGAAAGGGAGGCCGGCTGTGTGCTGCCTGAGTACGTTGAAGTGGTTTATGAGAGAAATATGACCTGTGTGGAACCTGAACTGAGCCTGTTTGTGAAAGGACACTCAGTCAGGGAAAGCGAGGCCGGCTGTGTGCTACCTGAGTACGTTGACGTGTTTTATGAGAGAAATATGACCTGTGTGGAACCTGAACTGAGCCTGTTTGTGAAAGAACACTCAGTCAGGGAAAGGGAGGCCGGCTGTGTGCTGCCTGAGTACGTTGAAATGTTTTATGAGAGAAATATGACCTCTGTGGAACCTGAACTGAGCCTGTTTGTGAAAGCACACTCAGTCAGGGAAAGGGAGGCCAGCTGTGTGCTGCCTGAGTACGTTGAAGTGTTTTATGAGAGAAATATGACCTGTGTGGAACCTGAACTGAGCCTGTTTGTGAAAGGACACTCAGTCAGGGAAAGGGAGGCCGGCTGTGTGCTGCCTGAGTACGTTGAAGTGGTTTATGAGAGAAATATGACCTGTGTGGAACCTGAACTGAGCCTGTTTGTGAAAGGACACTCAGTCAGGGAAAGCGAGGCCGGCTGTGTGCTACCTGAGTACGTTGACGTGTTTTATGAGAGAAATATGACCTGTGTGGAACCTGAACTGAGCATGTTAGTGAAAGAACACTCAGTCAGGGAAAGGGAGGCCGGCTGTGTGCTGCCTGAGTACGTTGAAATGTTTTATGAGAGAAATATGACCTGTGTGGAACCTGAACTGAGCCTGTTTGTGAAAGGACACTCAGTCAGGGAAAGGGAGGCCAGCTGTGTGCTGCCTGAATATGTTGAAGTGTTTTATGAGAGAAATATGACCTGTGTGGAACCTGAACTGAGCCTGTTTGTGAAAGGACACTCAGTCAGGGAAAGGGAGGCTGGCTGTGTGCTGCCTGAGTACGTTGAAGTGTTTTATGAGAGAAATATGACCTGTGTGGAACCTGAACTGAGCGTGTTTGTGAAAGAACACTCAGTCAGGGAAAGGGAGGCCGGCTGTGTGCTGCCTGAGTACGTTGAAGTGTTTTATGAGAGAAATATGACCTGTGTGGAACCTGAACTGAGCCTGTTTGTGAAAGGACACTCAGTCAGGGAAAGGGAGGCCAGCTGTGTGCTGCCTGAGTACGTTGAAAAGTTTTATAAGAGAAATATGACCTGTGTGGAACCTGAACTGAGCCTGTTTGTGAAAGGACACTCAGTCAGGGAAAGGGAGGCCAGCTGTGTGCTGCCTGAGTATGTTGAAGTGTTTTATGAGAGAAATATGACCTGTGTGGAACCTGAACTGAGCCTGTTTGTGAAAGGACACTCAGTCAGGGAAAGGGAGGCCAGCTGTGTGCTGCCTGAATACGTTGAAGTGTTTTATGAGAGAAATATGACCTGTGTGGAACCTGAACAGAGCATGTTTGTGAAAGGACACTCAGTCAGGGAAAGGGAGGCCGGCTGTGTGCTGCCTGAGTACGTTGAAGTGTTTTATGAGAGAATTATGACCTGTGTGGAACCTGAACTGAGCCTGTTTGTGAAAGGACACTCAGTCAGGGAAAGGGAGGCCGGCTGTGTGCTGCCTGAGTACATTGAAGTGTTTTATGAGAGAAATATGACCTGTGTGGAACCTGAACTGAGCCTGTTTGTGAAAGGACACTCAGTCAGGGAAAGGGAGGCCAGCTGTGTGCTGCCTGAATATGTTGACGTGTTTTATGAGAGGAATATGACCTGTGTGGAACCTGAACTGAGCATGTTTGTGAAACGACACTCAGTCAGGGAAAGGGAGGCCGGCTGTGTGCTGCCTGAGTACGTTGAAGTGTTTTATGAGAGAAATATGACCTTTGTGGAACCTGAACTGAGCCTGTTTGTGAAAGGACACTCAGTCAGGGAAAGGGAGGCCAGCTGTGTGCTGCCTGAATATGTTGAAGTGTTTTATGAGAGAAATATGACCTGTGTGGAACCTGAACTGAGCCTGTTTGTGAAAGCACACTCAGTCAGGGAAAGGGAGGCCAGCTGTGTGCTGCCTGAGTACGTTGAAGTGTTTTATGAGAGAAATATGACCTGTGTGGAACCTGAACTGAGCCTGTTTGTGAAAGGACACTCAGTCAGGGAAAGGGAGGCCGGCTGTGTGCTGCCTGAGTACGTTGAAGTGGTTTATGAGAGAAATATGACCTGTGTGGAACCTGAACTGAGCCTGTTTGTGAAAGGACACTCAGTCAGGGAAAGCGAGGCCGGCTGTGTGCTACATGAGTACGTTGACGTGTTTTATGAGAGAAATATGACCTGTGTGGAACCTGAACTGAGCATGTTAGTGAAAGGACACTCAGTCAGGGAAAGGGAGGCCAGCTGTGTGCTGCCTGAGTACGTTGAAGTGTTTTATGAGAGAAATATGACCTGTGTGGAACCTGAACTGAGCCTGTTTGTGAAAAGACACTCAGTCAGGGAAAGGGAGGCCAGCTGTGTGCTGCCTGAATATGTTGAAGTGTTTTATGAGATAAATATGACCTGTGTGGAAACTGAACAGAGCATGTTTGTGAAAGGACACTCAGTCAGGGAAAGGGAGGCCAGCTGGGTGCTGCCTGAATATGTTGAAGTGTTTTATGAGAGAAATATGACCTGTGTGGAACCTGAACGGAGCCTGTTCGTGAAAGAACACTCAGTCAGGGAAAGGGAGGCCAGCTGTGTGCTGCCTGAGTACATTGAAGTGTTTTATGAGAGAAATATGACCTGTGTGGAACCTGAACTGAGCCTGTTTGTGAAAGGACACTCAGTCAGGGAAAGGGAGGCCAGCTGTGTGCTGCCTGAATATGTTGACGTGTTTTATGAGAGGAATATGAACTGTGTGGAACCTGAACTGAGCATGTTTGTGAAACGACACTCAGTCAGGGAAAGGGAGGCCGGCTGTGTGCTGCCTGAGTACGTTGAAATGTTTTATGAGAGAAATATGACCTCTGTGGAACCTGAACTGAGCCTGTTTGTGAAAGGACACTCAGTCAGGGAAAGGGAGGCCAGCTGTGTGCTGCCTGAATATGTTGAAGTGTTTTATGAGAGAAATATGACCTGTGTGGAACCTGAACTGAGCCTGTTTGTGAAAGGACACTCAGTCAGGGAAAGGGAGGCTGGCTGTGTGCTGCCTGAGTACGTTGAAGTGTTTTATGAGAGAAATATGACCTGTGTGGAACCTGAACTGAGCGTGTTTGTGAAAGAACACTCAGTCAGGGAAAGGGAGGCCGGCTGTGTGCTGCCTGAGTACGTTGAAGTGTTTTATGAGAGAAATATGACCTGTGTGGAACCTGAACTGAGCCTGTTTGTGAAAGGACACTCAGTCAGGGAAAGGGAGGCCAGCTGTGTGCTGCCTGAGTACGTTGAAAAGTTTTATGAGAGAAATATGACCTGTGTGGAACCTGAACTGAGCCTGTTTGTGAAAGGACACTCAGTCAGGGAAAGGGAGGCCAGCTGTGTGCTGCCTGAGTATGTTGAAGTGTTTTATGAGAGAAATATGACCTGTGTGGAACCTGAACTGAGCCTGTTTGTGAAAGGACACTCAGTCACGGAAAGGGAGGCCAGCTGTGTGCTGCCTGAATACGTTGAAGTGTTTTATGAGAGAAATATGACCTGTGTGGAACCTGAACAGAGCATGTTTGTGAAAGGACACTCAGTCAGGGAAAGGGAGGCCGGCTGTGTGCTGCCTGAGTACGTTGAAGTGTTTTATGAGAGAATTATGACCTGTGTGGAACCTGAACTGAGCCTGTTTGTGAAAGGACACTCAGTCAGGGAAAGGGAGGCCAGCTGTGTGCTGCCTGAGTACATTGAAGTGTTTTATGAGAGAAATATGACCTGTGTGGAACCTGAACTGAGCCTGTTTGTGAAAGGACACTCAGTCAGGGAAAGGGAGGCCAGCTGTGTGCTGCCTGAATATGTTGACGTGTTTTATGAGAGGAATATGACCTGTGTGGAACCTGAACTGAGCATGTTTGTGAAACGACACTCAGTCAGGGAAAGGGAGGCCGGCTGTGTGCTGCCTGAGTACGTTGAAGTGTTTTATGAGAGAAATATGACCTTTGTGGAACCTGAACTGAGCCTGTTTGTGAAAGGACACTCAGTCAGGGAAAGGGAGGCCAGCTGTGTGCTGCCTGAATATGTTGAAGTGTTTTATGAGAGAAATATGACCTGTGTGGAACCTGAACTGAGCCTGTTTGTGAAAGCACACTCAGTCAGGGAAAGGGAGGCCAGCTGTGTGCTGCCTGAGTACGTTGAAGTGTTTTATGAGAGAAATATGACCTGTGTGGAACCTGAACTGAGCCTGTTTGTGAAAGGACACTCAGTCAGGGAAAGGGAGGCCGGCTGTGTGCTGCCTGAGTACGTTGAAGTGGTTTATGAGAGAAATATGACCTGTGTGGAACCTGAACTGAGCCTGTTTGTGAAAGGACACTCAGTCAGGGAAAGCGAGGCCGGCTGTGTGCTACCTGAGTACGTTGACGTGTTTTATGAGAGAAATATGACCTGTGTGGAACCTGAACTGAGCATGTTAGTGAAAGGACACTCAGTCAGGGAAAGGGAGGCCAGCTGTGTGCTGCCTGAGTACGTTGAAGTGTTTTATGAGAGAAATATGACCTGTGTGGAACCTGAACTGAGCCTGTTTGTGAAAGGACACTCAGTCAGGGAAAGGGAGGCCAGCTGTGTGCTGCCTGAATATGTTGAAGTGTTTTATGAGATAAATATGACCTGTGTGGAAACTGAACAGAGCATGTTTGTGAAAGGACACTCAGTCAGGGAAAGGGAGGCCAGCTGGGTGCTGCCTGAATATGTTGAAGTGTTTTATGAGAGAAATATGACCTGTGTGGAACCTGAACGGAGCCTGTTCGTGAAAGAACACTCAGTCAGGGAAAGGGAGGCCAGCTGTGTGCTGCCTGAGTACATTGAAGTGTTTTATGAGAGAAATATGACCTGTGTGGAACCTGAACTGAGCCTGTTTGTGAAAGGACACTCAGTCAGGGAAAGGGAGGCCAGCTGTGTGCTGCCTGAATATGTTGACGTGTTTTATGAGAGGAATATGAACTGTGTGGAACCTGAACTGAGCATGTTTGTGAAACGACACTCAGTCAGGGAAAGGGAGGCCGGCTGTGTGCTGCCTGAGTACGTTGAAGTGTTTTATGAGAGAAATATGACCTTTGTGGAACCTGAACTGAGCCTGTTTGTGAAAGGACACTCAGTCAGGGAAAGGGAGGCCAGGTGTGTGCTGCCTGAATATGTTGAAGTGTTTTATGAGAGAAATATGACCTGTGTGGAACCTGAACTGAGCCTGTTTGTGAAAGCACACTCAGTCAGGGAAAGGGAGGCCAGCTGTGTGCTGCCTGAGTACGTTGAAGTGTTTTATGAGAGAAATATGACCTGTGTGGAACCTGAACTGAGCCTGTTTGTGAAAGGACACTCAGTCAGGGAAAGGGAGGCCGGCTGTGTGCTGCCTGAGTACGTTGAAGTGGTTTATGAGAGAAATATGACCTGTGTGGAACCTGAACTGAGCCTGTTTGTGAAAGGACACTCAGTCAGGGAAAGCGAGGCCGGCTGTGTGCTACCTGAGTACGTTGACGTGTTTTATGAGAGAAATATGACCTGTGTGGAACCTGAACTGAGCCTGTTTGTGAAAGAACACTCAGTCAGGGAAAGGGAGGCCGGCTGTGTGCTGCCTGAGTACGTTGAAATGTTTTATGAGAGAAATATGACCTCTGTGGAACCTGAACTGAGCCTGTTTGTGAAAGCACACTCAGTCAGGGAAAGGGAGGCCAGCTGTGTGCTGCCTGAGTACGTTGAAGTGTTTTATGAGAGAAATATGACCTGTGTGGAACCTGAACTGAGCCTGTTTGTGAAAGGACACTCAGTCAGGGAAAGGGAGGCCGGCTGTGTGCTGCCTGAGTACGTTGAAGTGGTTTATGAGAGAAATATGACCTGTGTGGAACCTGAACTGAGCCTGTTTGTGAAAGGACACTCAGTCAGGGAAAGCGAGGCCGGCTGTGTGCTACCTGAGTACGTTGACGTGTTTTATGAGAGAAATATGACCTGTGTGGAACCTGAACTGAGCATGTTAGTGAAAGAACACTCAGTCAGGGAAAGGGAGGCCGGCTGTGTGCTGCCTGAGTACGTTGAAATGTTTTATGAGAGAAATATGACCTGTGTGGAACCTGAACTGAGCCTGTTTGTGAAAGGACACTCAGTCAGGGAAAGGGAGGCCAGCTGTGTGCTGCCTGAATATGTTGAAGTGTTTTATGAGAGAAATATGACCTGTGTGGAACCTGAACTGAGCCTGTTTGTGAAAGGACACTCAGTCAGGGAAAGGGAGGCTGGCTGTGTGCTGCCTGAGTACGTTGAAGTGTTTTATGAGAGAAATATGACCTGTGTGGAACCTGAACTGAGCGTGTTTGTGAAAGAACACTCAGTCAGGGAAAGGGAGGCCGGCTGTGTGCTGCCTGAGTACGTTGAAGTGTTTTATGAGAGAAATATGACCTGTGTGGAACCTGAACTGAGCCTGTTTGTGAAAGGACACTCAGTCAGGGAAAGGGAGGCCAGCTGTGTGCTGCCTGAGTACGTTGAAAAGTTTTATAAGAGAAATATGACCTGTGTGGAACCTGAACTGAGCCTGTTTGTGAAAGGACACTCAGTCAGGGAAAGGGAGGCCAGCTGTGTGCTGCCTGAGTATGTTGAAGTGTTTTATGAGAGAAATATGACCTGTGTGGAACCTGAACTGAGCCTGTTTGTGAAAGGACACTCAGTCAGGGAAAGGGAGGCCAGCTGTGTGCTGCCTGAATACGTTGAAGTGTTTTATGAGAGAAATATGACCTGTGTGGAACCTGAACAGAGCATGTTTGTGAAAGGACACTCAGTCAGGGAAAGGGAGGCCGGCTGTGTGCTGCCTGAGTACGTTGAAGTGTTTTATGAGAGAATTATGACCTGTGTGGAACCTGAACTGAGCCTGTTTGTGAAAGGACACTCAGTCAGGGAAAGGGAGGCCGGCTGTGTGCTGCCTGAGTACATTGAAGTGTTTTATGAGAGAAATATGACCTGTGTGGAACCTGAACTGAGCCTGTTTGTGAAAGGACACTCAGTCAGGGAAAGGGAGGCCAGCTGTGTGCTGCCTGAATATGTTGACGTGTTTTATGAGAGGAATATGACCTGTGTGGAACCTGAACTGAGCATGTTTGTGAAACGACACTCAGTCAGGGAAAGGGAGGCCGGCTGTGTGCTGCCTGAGTACGTTGAAGTGTTTTATGAGAGAAATATGACCTTTGTGGAACCTGAACTGAGCCTGTTTGTGAAAGGACACTCAGTCAGGGAAAGGGAGGCCAGCTGTGTGCTGCCTGAATATGTTGAAGTGTTTTATGAGAGAAATATGACCTGTGTGGAACCTGAACTGAGCCTGTTTGTGAAAGCACACTCAGTCAGGGAAAGGGAGGCCAGCTGTGTGCTGCCTGAGTACGTTGAAGTGTTTTATGAGAGAAATATGACCTGTGTGGAACCTGAACTGAGCCTGTTTGTGAAAGGACACTCAGTCAGGGAAAGGGAGGCCGGCTGTGTGCTGCCTGAGTACGTTGAAGTGGTTTATGAGAGAAATATGACCTGTGTGGAACCTGAACTGAGCCTGTTTGTGAAAGGACACTCAGTCAGGGAAAGCGAGGCCGGCTGTGTGCTACATGAGTACGTTGACGTGTTTTATGAGAGAAATATGACCTGTGTGGAACCTGAACTGAGCATGTTAGTGAAAGGACACTCAGTCAGGGAAAGGGAGGCCAGCTGTGTGCTGCCTGAGTACGTTGAAGTGTTTTATGAGAGAAATATGACCTGTGTGGAACCTGAACTGAGCCTGTTTGTGAAAAGACACTCAGTCAGGGAAAGGGAGGCCAGCTGTGTGCTGCCTGAATATGTTGAAGTGTTTTATGAGATAAATATGACCTGTGTGGAAACTGAACAGAGCATGTTTGTGAAAGGACACTCAGTCAGGGAAAGGGAGGCCAGCTGGGTGCTGCCTGAATATGTTGAAGTGTTTTATGAGAGAAATATGACCTGTGTGGAACCTGAACGGAGCCTGTTCGTGAAAGAACACTCAGTCAGGGAAAGGGAGGCCAGCTGTGTGCTGCCTGAGTACATTGAAGTGTTTTATGAGAGAAATATGACCTGTGTGGAACCTGAACTGAGCCTGTTTGTGAAAGGACACTCAGTCAGGGAAAGGGAGGCCAGCTGTGTGCTGCCTGAATATGTTGACGTGTTTTATGAGAGGAATATGAACTGTGTGGAACCTGAACTGAGCATGTTTGTGAAACGACACTCAGTCAGGGAAAGGGAGGCCGGCTGTGTGCTGCCTGAGTACGTTGAAGTGTTTTATGAGAGAAATATGACCTTTGTGGAACCTGAACTGAGCCTGTTTGTGAAAGGACACTCAGTCAGGGAAAGGGAGGCCAGGTGTGTGCTGCCTGAATATGTTGAAGTGTTTTATGAGAGAAATATGACCTGTGTGGAACCTGAACTGAGCCTGTTTGTGAAAGCACACTCAGTCAGGGAAAGGGAGGCCAGCTGTGTGCTGCCTGAGTACGTTGAAGTGTTTTATGAGAGAAATATGACCTGTGTGGAACCTGAACTGAGCCTGTTTGTGAAAGGACACTCAGTCAGGGAAAGGGAGGCCGGCTGTGTGCTGCCTGAGTACGTTGAAGTGGTTTATGAGAGAAATATGACCTGTGTGGAACCTGAACTGAGCCTGTTTGTGAAAGGACACTCAGTCAGGGAAAGCGAGGCCGGCTGTGTGCTACCTGAGTACGTTGACGTGTTTTATGAGAGAAATATGACCTGTGTGGAACCTGAACTGAGCATGTTAGTGAAAGGACACTCAGTCAGGGAAAGGGAGGCCGGCTGTGTGCTGCCTGAGTACGTTGAAGTGTTTTATGAGAGAAATATGACCTGTGTGGAACCTGAACTGAGCCTGTTTGTGAAAGGACACTCAGTCAGGGAAAGGGAGGCCAGCTGTGTGCTGCCTGAATATGTTGAAGTGTTTTATGAGATAAATATGACCTGTGTGGAACCTGAACAGAGCATGTTTGTGAAAGGACACTCAGTCAGGGAAAGGGAGGCCAGCTGGGTGCTGCCTGAATATGTTGAAGTGTTTTATGAGAGAAATATGACCTGTGTGGAACCTGAACGGAGCCTGTTCGTGAAAGAAC
The DNA here is from genome assembly GCF_028583425.1 of Eublepharis macularius. Classification (NCBI taxonomy): domain Eukaryota; kingdom Metazoa; phylum Chordata; class Lepidosauria; order Squamata; family Eublepharidae; genus Eublepharis; species Eublepharis macularius. Next base: position 153,991 of record NW_026559725.1, on the reverse strand, counting down.
ACTCAGTCAGGGAAAGGGAGGCCAGCTGTGTGCTGCCTGAGTACGTTGAAGTGTTTTATGAGAGAAATATGACCTGCGTGGAACCTGAACTGAGCCTGTTTGTGAAAGGACACTCAGTCAGGGAAAGGGAGGCCAGCTGTGTGCTGCCTGAATATGTTGACGTGTTTTATGAGAGGAATATGAACTGTGTGGAACCTGAACTGAGCATGTTTGTGAAACGACACTCAGTCAGGGAAAGGGAGGCCGGCTGTGTGCTGCCTGAGTACGTTGAAGTGTTTTATGAGAGAAATATGACCTTTGTGGAACCTGAACTGAGCCTGTTTGTGAAAGGACACTCAGTCAGGGAAAGGGAGGCCAGGTGTGTGCTGCCTGAATATGTTGAAGTGTTTTATGAGAGAAATATGACCTGTGTGGAACCTGAACTGAGCCTGTTTGTGAAAGCACACTCAGTCAGGGAAAGGGAGGCCAGCTGTGTGCTGCCTGAGTACGTTGAAGTGTTTTATGAGAGAAATATGACCTGTGTGGAACCTGAACTGAGCCTGTTTGTGAAAGGACACTCAGTCAGGGAAAGGGAGGCCGGCTGTGTGCTGCCTGAGTACGTTGAAGTGGTTTATGAGAGAAATATGACCTGTGTGGAACCTGAACTGAGCCTGTTTGTGAAAGGACACTCAGTCAGGGAAAGCGAGGCCGGCTGTGTGCTACCTGAGTACGTTGACGTGTTTTATGAGAGAAATATGACCTGTGTGGAACCTGAACTGAGCATGTTAGTGAAAGGACACTCAGTCAGGGAAAGGGAGGCCGGCTGTGTGCTGCCTGAGTACGTTGAAGTGTTTTATGAGAGAAATATGACCTGTGTGGAACCTGAACTGAGCCTGTTTGTGAAAGGACACTCAGTCAGGGAAAGGGAGGCCAGCTGTGTGCTGCCTGAATATGTTGAAGTGTTTTATGAGATAAATATGACCTGTGTGGAACCTGAACAGAGCATGTTTGTGAAAGGACACTCAGTCAGGGAAAGGGAGGCCAGCTGGGTGCTGCCTGAATATGTTGAAGTGTTTTATGAGAGAAATATGACCTGTGTGGAACCTGAACGGAGCCTGTTCGTGAAAGAACACTCAGTCAGGGAAAGGGAGGCCAGCTGTGTGCTGCCTGAGTACGTTGAAGTGTTTTATGAGAGAAATATGACCTGCGTGGAACCTGAACTGAGCCTGTTTGTGAAAGGACACTCAGTCAGGGAAAGGGAGGCCAGCTGTGTGCTGCCTGAATATGTTGAAGTGTTTTATGAGAGAAATATGACCTGCGTGGAACCTGAACTGAGCCTGTTTGTGAAAGGACACTCAGTCAGGGAAAGGGAGGCCGGCTGTGTGCTGCCTGAGTACGTTGAAGTGTTTTATGAGAGAAATATGACCTGTGTGGAACCTGAACTGAGCCTGTTTGTGAAAGGACACTCAGTCACGGAAAGAGAGGCCAGCTGTGTGCTGCCTGAGTACGTTGAAGTGTTTTATGAGAGAAATATGACCTGTGTGGAACCTGAACTGAGCCTGTTTGTGAAAGCACACTCAGTCAGGGAAAGGGAGGCCAGCTGTGTGCTGCCTGAGTATGTTGAAGTGTTTTATGAGAGAAATATGACCTGTGTGGAACCTGAACTGAGCCTGTTTGTGAAAGGACACTCAGTCAGGGAAAGGGAGGCCAGCTGTGTGCTGCCTGAATACGTTGAAGTGTTTTATGAGAGAAATATGACCTGTGTGGAACCTGAACAGAGCATGTTTGTGAAAGGACACTCAGTCAGGGAAAGGGAGGCCAGCTGTGTGCTGCCTGAGTACGTTGAAGTGTTTTATGAGAGAAATATGACCTGTGTGGAACCTGAACAGAGCATGTTTGTGAAAGGACACTCAGTCAGGGAAAGGGAGGCCAGCTGTGTGCTGCCTGAATATGTTGAAGTGTTTTATGAGAGAATTATGATCTGTGTGGAACCTGAACTGAGCCTGTTTGTGAAAGGACACTCAGTCAGGGAAAGGGAGGCCAGCTGTGTGCTGCCTGAGTACATTGAAGTGTTTTATGAGAGAAATATGACCTGTGTGGAACCTGAACTGAGCCTGTTTGTGAAAGGACACTCAGTCAGGGAAAGGGAGGCCAGCTGTGTGCTGCCTGAATATGTTGACGTGTTTTATGAGAGAAATATGACCTGTGTGGAACCTGAACTGAGCCTGTTTGTGAAAGGACACTCAGTCAAGGAAAGAGAGGCCAGCTGTGTGCTGCCTGAGTACGTTGAAGTGTTTTATGAGAGAAATATGACCTGTGTGGAACCTGAACTGAGCCTGTTTGTGAAAGCACACTCAGTCAGGGAAAGGGAGGCCAGCTGTGTGCTGCCTGAGTATGTTGAAGTGTTTTATGAGAGAAATATGACCTGTGTGGAACCTGAACTGAGCCTGTTTGTGAAAGGACACTCAGTCAGGGAAAGGGAGGCCAGCTGTGTGCTGCCTGAATACGTTGAAGTGTTTTATGAGAGAAATATGACCTGTGTGGAACCTGAACAGAGCATGTTTGTGAAAGGACACTCAGTCAGGGAAAGGGAGGCCAGCTGTGTGCTGCCTGAGTACGTTGAAGTGTTTTATGAGAGAAATATGACCTGTGTGGAACCTGAACAGAGCATGTTTGTGAAAGGACACTCAGTCAGGGAAAGGGAGGCCTGCTGTGTGCTGCCTGAATATGTTGAAGTGTTTTATGAGAGAATTATGACCTGTGTGGAACCTGAACTGAGCCTGTTTGTGAAAGGACAGTCAGTCAGGGAAAGGGAGGCCAGCTGTGTGCTGCCTGAGTACGTTGAAGTGTTTTATGAGAGAAATATGACCTGTGTGGAACCAGAACTGAGCCTGTTTGTGAAAGAACACTCAGTCAGGGAAAGGGAGGCCGGCTGTGTGCTGCCTGAGTACGTTGAAATGTTTTATGAGAGAAATATGACCTCTGTGGAACCTGAACTGAGCCTGTTTGTGAAAGGACACTCAGTCAGGGAAAGGGAGGCCAGCTGTGTGCTGCCTGAATATGTTGAAGTGTTTTATGAGAGAAATATGACCTGTGTGGAACCTGAACTGAGCCTGTTTGTGAAAGGACACTCAGTCAGGGAAAGGGAGGCTGGCTGTGTGCTGCCTGAGTACGTTGAAGTGTTTTATGAGAGAAATATGACCTGTGTGGAACCTGAACTGAGCGTGTTTGTGAAAGAACACTCAGTCAGGGAAAGGGAGGCCGGCTGTGTGCTGCCTGAGTACGTTGAAGTGTTTTATGAGAGAAATATGACCTGTGTGGAACCTGAACTGAGCCTGTTTGTGAAAGGACACTCAGTCAGGGAAAGGGAGGCCAGCTGTGTGCTGCCTGAGTACGTTGAAAAGTTTTATGAGAGAAATATGACCTGTGTGGAACCTGAACTGAGCCTGTTTGTGAAAGGACACTCAGTCAGGGAAAGGGAGGCCAGCTGTGTGCTGCCTGAGTATGTTGAAGTGTTTTATGAGAGAAATATGACCTGTGTGGAACCTGAACTGAGCCTGTTTGTGAAAGGACACTCAGTCAGGGAAAGGGAGGCCAGCTGTGTGCTGCCTGAATACGTTGAAGTGTTTTATGAGAGAAATATGACCTGTGTGGAACCTGAACAGAGCATGTTTGTGAAAGGACACTCAGTCAGGGAAAGGGAGGCCGGCTGTGTGCTGCCTGAGTACGTTGAAGTGTTTTATGAGAGAATTATGACCTGTGTGGAACCTGAACTGAGCCTGTTTGTGAAAGGACACTCAGTCAGGGAAAGGGAGGCCAGCTGTGTGCTGCCTGAGTACATTGAAGTGTTTTATGAGAGAAATATGACCTGTGTGGAACCTGAACTGAGCCTGTTTGTGAAAGGACACTCAGTCAGGGAAAGGGAGGCCAGCTGTGTGCTGCCTGAATATGTTGACGTGTTTTATGAGAGGAATATGACCTGTGTGGAACCTGAACTGAGCATGTTTGTGAAACGACACTCAGTCAGGGAAAGGGAGGCCGGCTGTGTGCTGCCTGAGTACGTTGAAGTGTTTTATGAGAGAAATATGACCTTTGTGGAACCTGAACTGAGCCTGTTTGTGAAAGGACACTCAGTCAGGGAAAGGGAGGCCAGCTGTGTGCTGCCTGAATATGTTGACGTGTTTTATGAGAGGAATATGACCTGTGTGGAACCTGAACTGAGCATGTTTGTGAAACGACACTCAGTCAGGGAAAGGGAGGCCGGCTGTGTGCTGCCTGAGTACGTTGAAGTGTTTTATGAGAGAAATATGACCTTTGTGGAACCTGAACTGAGCCTGTTTGTGAAAGGACACTCAGTCAGGGAAAGGGAGGCCAGCTGTGTGCTGCCTGAATATGTTGAAGTGTTTTATGAGAGAAATATGACCTGTGTGGAACCTGAACTGAGCCTGTTTGTGAAAGGACACTCAGTCAGGGAAAGGGAGGCCAGCTGTGTGCTGCCTGAATACGTTGAAGTGTTTTATGAGAGAAATATGACCTGTGTGGAACCTGAACAGAGCATGTTTGTGAAAGGACACTCAGTCAGGGAAAGGGAGGCCAGCTGTGTGCTGCCTGAGTACGTTGAAGTGTTTTATGAGAGAAATATGACCTGTGTGGAACCTGAACAGAGCATGTTTGTGAAAGGACACTCAGTCAGGGAAAGGGAGGCCTGCTGTGTGCTGCCTGAATATGTTGAAGTGTTTTATGAGAGAATTATGACCTGTGTGGAACCTGAACTGAGCCTGTTTGTGAAAGGACAGTCAGTCAGGGAAAGGGAGGCCAGCTGTGTGCTGCCTGAGTACGTTGAAGTGTTTTATGAGAGAAATATGACCTGTGTGGAACCAGAACTGAGCCTGTTTGTGAAAGAACACTCAGTCAGGGAAAGGGAGGCCGGCTGTGTGCTGCCTGAGTACGTTGAAATGTTTTATGAGAGAAATATGACCTCTGTGGAACCTGAACTGAGCCTGTTTGTGAAAGGACACTCAGTCAGGGAAAGGGAGGCCAGCTGTGTGCTGCCTGAATATGTTGAAGTGTTTTATGAGAGAAATATGACCTGTGTGGAACCTGAACTGAGCCTGTTTGTGAAAGGACACTCAGTCAGGGAAAGGGAGGCTGGCTGTGTGCTGCCTGAGTACGTTGAAGTGTTTTATGAGAGAAATATGACCTGTGTGGAACCTGAACTGAGCGTGTTTGTGAAAGAACACTCAGTCAGGGAAAGGGAGGCCGGCTGTGTGCTGCCTGAGTACGTTGAAGTGTTTTATGAGAGAAATATGACCTGTGTGGAACCTGAACTGAGCCTGTTTGTGAAAGGACACTCAGTCAGGGAAAGGGAGGCCAGCTGTGTGCTGCCTGAGTACGTTGAAAAGTTTTATGAGAGAAATATGACCTGTGTGGAACCTGAACTGAGCCTGTTTGTGAAAGGACACTCAGTCAGGGAAAGGGAGGCCAGCTGTGTGCTGCCTGAGTATGTTGAAGTGTTTTATGAGAGAAATATGACCTGTGTGGAACCTGAACTGAGCCTGTTTGTGAAAGGACACTCAGTCAGGGAAAGGGAGGCCAGCTGTGTGCTGCCTGAATACGTTGAAGTGTTTTATGAGAGAAATATGACCTGTGTGGAACCTGAACAGAGCATGTTTGTGAAAGGACACTCAGTCAGGGAAAGGGAGGCCGGCTGTGTGCTGCCTGAGTACGTTGAAGTGTTTTATGAGAGAATTATGACCTGTGTGGAACCTGAACTGAGCCTGTTTGTGAAAGGACACTCAGTCAGGGAAAGGGAGGCCAGCTGTGTGCTGCCTGAGTACATTGAAGTGTTTTATGAGAGAAATATGACCTGTGTGGAACCTGAACTGAGCCTGTTTGTGAAAGGACACTCAGTCAGGGAAAGGGAGGCCAGCTGTGTGCTGCCTGAATATGTTGACGTGTTTTATGAGAGGAATATGACCTGTGTGGAACCTGAACTGAGCATGTTTGTGAAACGACACTCAGTCAGGGAAAGGGAGGCCTGCTGTGTGCTGCCTGAGTACGTTGAAGTGTTTTATGAGAGAAATATGACCTTTGTGGAACCTGAACTGAGCCTGTTTGTGAAAGGACACTCAGTCAGGGAAAGGGAGGCCAGCTGTGTGCTGCCTGAATATGTTGAAGTGTTTTATGAGAGAAATATGACCTGTGTGGAACCTGAACTGAGCCTGTTTGTGAAAGCACACTCAGTCAGGGAAAGGGAGGCCAGCTGTGTGCTGCCTGAGTACGTTGAAGTGTTTTATGAGAGAAATATGACCTGTGTGGAACCTGAACTGAGCCTGTTTGTGAAAGGACACTCAGTCAGGGAAAGGGAGGCCGGCTGTGTTCTGCCTGAGTACGTTGAAGTGGTTTATGAGAGAAATATGACCTGTGTGGAACCTGAACTGAGCCTGTTTGTGAAAGGACACTCAGTCAGGGAAAGCGAGGCCGGCTGTGTGCTACCTGAGTACGTTGACGTGTTTTATGAGAGAAATATGACCTGTGTGGAACCTGAACTGAGCATGTTAGTGAAAGGACACTCAGTCAGGGAAAGGGAGGCCAGCTGTGTGCTGCCTGAGTACGTTGAAGTGTTTTATGAGAGAAATATGACCTGTGTGGAACCTGAACTGAGCCTGTTTGTGAAAGGACACTCAGTCAGGGAAAGGGAGGCCAGCTGTGTGCTGCCTGAATATGTTGAAGTGTTTTATGATATAAATATGACCTGTGTGGAAACTGAACAGAGCATGTTTGTGAAAGGACACTCAGTCAGGGAAAGGGAGGCCAGCTGGGTGCTGCCTGAATATGTTGAAGTGTTTTATGAGAGAAATATGACCTGTGTGGAACCTGAACGGAGCCTGTTCGTGAAAGAACACTCAGTCAGGGAAAGGGAGGCCAGCTGTGTGCTGCCTGAGTACATTGAAGTGTTTTATGAGAGAAATATGACCTGTGTGGAACCTGAACTGAGCCTGTTTGTGAAAGGACACTCAGTCAGGGAAAGGGAGGCCAGCTGTGTGCTGCCTGAATATGTTGACGTGTTTTATGAGAGGAATATGAACTGTGTGGAACCTGAACTGAGCATGTTTGTGAAACGACACTCAGTCAGGGAAAGGGAGGCCGGCTGTGTGCTGCCTGAGTACGTTGAAGTGTTTTATGAGAGAAATATGACCTTTGTGGAACCTGAACTGAGCCTGTTTGTGAAAGGACACTCAGTCAGGGAAAGGGAGGCCAGGTGTGTGCTGCCTGAATATGTTGAAGTGTTTTATGAGAGAAATATGACCTGTGTGGAACCTGAACTGAGCCTGTTTGTGAAAGAACACTCAGTCAGGGAAAGGGAGGCCGGCTGTGTGCTGCCTGAGTACGTTGAAATGTTTTATGAGAGAAATATGACCTCTGTGGAACCTGAACTGAGCCTGTTTGTGAAAGGACACTCAGTCAGGGAAAGGGAGGCCAGCTGTGTGCTGCCTGAATATGTTGAAGTGTTTTATGAGATAAATATGACCTGTGTGGAAACTGAACAGAGCATGTTTGTGAAAGGACACTCAGTCAGGGAAAGGGAGGCCAGCTGGGTGCTGCCTGAATATGTTGAAGTGTTTTATGAGAGAAATATGACCTGTGTGGAACCTGAACGGAGCCTGTTCGTGAAAGAACACTCAGTCAGGGAAAGGGAGGCCAGCTGTGTGCTGCCTGAATATGTTGACGTGTTTTATGAGAGGAATATGAACTGTGTGGAACCTGAACTGAGCATGTTTGTGAAAGGACACTCAGTCAGGGAAAGGGAGGCCGGCTGTGTGCTGCCTGAGTACGTTGAAGTGTTTTATGAGAGAAATATGACCTTTGTGGAACCTGAACTGAGCCTGTTTGTGAAAGGACACTCAGTCAGGGAAAGGGAGGCCAGGTGTGTGCTGCCTGAATATGATGAAGTGTTTTATGAGAGAAATATGACCTGTGTGGAACCTGAACTGAGCCTGTTTGTGAAAGCACACTCAGTCAGGGAAAGGGAGGCCTGCTGTGTGCTGCCTGAGTACGTTGAAGTGTTTTATGAGAGAAATATGACCTGTGTGGAACCTGAACTGAGCATGTTTGTGAAAGGACACTCAGTCAGGGAAAGGGAGGCCGGCTGTGTGCTGCCTGAGTACGTTGAAGTGTTTTATGAGAGAATTATGACCTGTGTGGAACCTGAACTGAGCCTGTTTGTGAAAGGACACTCAGTCAGGGAAAGGGAGGCCAGCTGTGTGCTGCCTGAGTACATTGAAGTGTTTTATGAGAGAAATATGACCTGTGTGGAACCTGAACTGAGCCTGTTTGTGAAAGGACACTCAGTCAGGGAAAGGGAGGCCAGCTGTGTGCTGCCTGAATATGTTGACGTGTTTTATGAGAGGAATATGACCTGTGTGGAACCTGAACTGAGCATGTTTGTGAAACGACACTCAGTCAGGGAAAGGGAGGCCGGCTGTGTGCTGCCTGAGTACGTTGAAGTGTTTTATGAGAGAAATATGACCTTTGTGGAACCTGAACTGAGCCTGTTTGTGAAAGGACACTCAGTCAGGGAAAGGGAGGCCAGCTGTGTGCTGCCTGAATATGTTGAAGTGTTTTATGAGAGAAATATGACCTGTGTGGAACCTGAACTGAGCCTGTTTGTGAAAGGACACTCAGTCAGGGAAAGGGAGGCCAGCTGTGTGCTGCCTGAATACGTTGAAGTGTTTTATGAGAGAAATATGACCTGTGTGGAACCTGAACAGAGCATGTTTGTGAAAGGACACTCAGTCAGGGAAAGGGAGGCCAGCTGTGTGCTGCCTGAGTACGTTGAAGTGTTTTATGAGAGAAATATGACCTGTGTGGAACCTGAACAGAGCATGTTTGTGAAAGGACACTCAGTCAGGGAAAGGGAGGCCTGCTGTGTGCTGCCTGAATATGTTGAAGTGTTTTATGAGAGAATTATGACCTGTGTGGAACCTGAACTGAGCCTGTTTGTGAAAGGACAGTCAGTCAGGGAAAGGGAGGCCAGCTGTGTGCTGCCTGAGTACGTTGAAGTGTTTTATGAGAGAAATATGACCTGTGTGGAACCAGAACTGAGCCTGTTTGTGAAAGAACACTCAGTCAGGGAAAGGGAGGCCGGCTGTGTGCTGCCTGAGTACGTTGAAATGTTTTATGAGAGAAATATGACCTCTGTGGAACCTGAACTGAGCCTGTTTGTGAAAGGACACTCAGTCAGGGAAAGGGAGGCCAGCTGTGTGCTGCCTGAATATGTTGAAGTGTTTTATGAGAGAAATATGACCTGTGTGGAACCTGAACTGAGCCTGTTTGTGAAAGGACACTCAGTCAGGGAAAGGGAGGCTGGCTGTGTGCTGCCTGAGTACGTTGAAGTGTTTTATGAGAGAAATATGACCTGTGTGGAACCTGAACTGAGCGTGTTTGTGAAAGAACACTCAGTCAGGGAAAGGGAGGCCGGCTGTGTGCTGCCTGAGTACGTTGAAGTGTTTTATGAGAGAAATATGACCTGTGTGGAACCTGAACTGAGCCTGTTTGTGAAAGAACACTCAGTCAGGGAAAGGGAGGCCGGCTGTGTGCTGCCTGAGTACGTTGAAATGTTTTATGAGAGAAATATGACCTCTGTGGAACCTGAACTGAGCCTGTTTGTGAAAGGACACTCAGTCAGGGAAAGGGAGGCCAGCTGTGTGCTGCCTGAATATGTTGAAGTGTTTTATGAGATAAATATGACCTGTGTGGAAACTGAACAGAGCATGTTTGTGAAAGGACACTCAGTCAGGGAAAGGGAGGCCAGCTGGGTGCTGCCTGAATATGTTGAAGTGTTTTATGAGAGAAATATGACCTGTGTGGAACCTGAACGGAGCCTGTTCGTGAAAGAACACTCAGTCAGGGAAAGGGAGGCCAGCTGTGTGCTGCCTGAATATGTTGACGTGTTTTATGAGAGGAATATGAACTGTGTGGAACCTGAACTGAGCATGTTTGTGAAAGGACACTCAGTCAGGGAAAGGGAGGCCGGCTGTGTGCTGCCTGAGTACGTTGAAGTGTTTTATGAGAGAAATATGACCTTTGTGGAACCTGAACTGAGCCTGTTTGTGAAAGGACACTCAGTCAGGGAAAGGGAGGCCAGGTGTGTGCTGCCTGAATATGATGAAGTGTTTTATGAGAGAAATATGACCTGTGTGGAACCTGAACTGAGCCTGTTTGTGAAAGCACACTCAGTCAGGGAAAGGGAGGCCTGCTGTGTGCTGCCTGAGTACGTTGAAGTGTTTTATGAGAGAAATATGACCTGTGTGGAACCTGAACTGAGCATGTTTGTGAAAGGACACTCAGTCAGGGAAAGGGAGGCCGGCTGTGTGCTGCCTGAGTACGTTGAAGTGTTTTATGAGAGAATTATGACCTGTGTGGAACCTGAACTGAGCCTGTTTGTGAAAGGACACTCAGTCAGGGAAAGGGAGGCCAGCTGTGTGCTGCCTGAGTACATTGAAGTGTTTTATGAGAGAAATATGACCTGTGTGGAACCTGAACTGAGCCTGTTTGTGAAAGGACACTCAGTCAGGGAAAGGGAGGCCAGCTGTGTGCTGCCTGAATATGTTGACGTGTTTTATGAGAGGAATATGACCTGTGTGGAACCTGAACTGAGCATGTTTGTGAAACGACACTCAGTCAGGGAAAGGGAGGCCGGCTGTGTGCTGCCTGAGTACGTTGAAGTGTTTTATGAGAGAAATATGACCTTTGTGGAACCTGAACTGAGCCTGTTTGTGAAAGGACACTCAGTCAGGGAAAGGGAGGCCAGCTGTGTGCTGCCTGAATATGTTGAAGTGTTTTATGAGAGAAATATGACCTGTGTGGAACCTGAACTGAGCCTGTTTGTGAAAGGACACTCAGTCAGGGAAAGGGAGGCCAGCTGTGTGCTGCCTGAATACGTTGAAGTGTTTTATGAGAGAAATATGACCTGTGTGGAACCTGAACAGAGCATGTTTGTGAAAGGACACTCAGTCAGGGAAAGGGAGGCCAGCTGTGTGCTGCCTGAGTACGTTGAAGTGTTTTATGAGAGAAATATGACCTGTGTGGAACCTGAACAGAGCATGTTTGTGAAAGGACACTCAGTCAGGGAAAGGGAGGCCTGCTGTGTGCTGCCTGAATATGTTGAAGTGTTTTATGAGAGAATTATGACCTGTGTGGAACCTGAACTGAGCCTGTTTGTGAAAGGACAGTCAGTCAGGGAAAGGGAGGCCAGCTGTGTGCTGCCTGAGTACGTTGAAGTGTTTTATGAGAGAAATATGACCTGTGTGGAACCAGAACTGAGCCTGTTTGTGAAAGAACACTCAGTCAGGGAAAGGGAGGCCGGCTGTGTGCTGCCTGAGTACGTTGAAATGTTTTATGAGAGAAATATGACCTCTGTGGAACCTGAACTGAGCCTGTTTGTGAAAGGACACTCAGTCAGGGAAAGGGAGGCCAGCTGTGTGCTGCCTGAATATGTTGAAGTGTTTTATGAGAGAAATATGACCTGTGTGGAACCTGAACTGAGCCTGTTTGTGAAAGGACACTCAGTCAGGGAAAGGGAGGCTGGCTGTGTGCTGCCTGAGTACGTTGAAGTGTTTTATGAGAGAAATATGACCTGTGTGGAACCTGAACTGAGCGTGTTTGTGAAAGAACACTCAGTCAGGGAAAGGGAGGCCGGCTGTGTGCTGCCTGAGTACGTTGAAGTGTTTTATGAGAGAAATATGACCTGTGTGGAACCTGAACTGAGCCTGTTTGTGAAAGGACACTCAGTCAGGGAAAGGGAGGCCAGCTGTGTGCTGCCTGAGTACGTTGAAAAGTTTTATGAGAGAAATATGACCTGTGTGGAACCTGAACTGAGCCTGTTTGTGAAAGGACACTCAGTCAGGGAAAGGGAGGCCAGCTGTGTGCTGCCTGAGTATGTTGAAGTGTTTTATGAGAGAAATATGACCTGTGTGGAACCTGAACTGAGCCTGTTTGTGAAAGGACACTCAGTCACGGAAAGGGAGGCCAGCTGTGTGCTGCCTGAATACGTTGAAGTGTTTTATGAGAGAAATATGACCTGTGTGGAACCTGAACAGAGCATGTTTGTGAAAGGACACTCAGTCAGGGAAAGGGAGGCCTGCTGTGTGCTGCCTGAATATGTTGAAGTGTTTTATGAGAGAATTATGACCTGTGTGGAACCTGAACTGAGCCTGTTTGTGAAAGGACAGTCAGTCAGGGAAAGGGAGGCCAGCTGTGTGCTGCCTGAGTACGTTGAAGTGTTTTATGAGAGAAATATGACCTGTGTGGAACCAGAACTGAGCCTGTTTGTGAAAGAACACTCAGTCAGGGAAAGGGAGGCCGGCTGTGTGCTGCCTGAGTACGTTGAAATGTTTTATGAGAGAAATATGACCTCTGTGGAACCTGAACTGAGCCTGTTTGTGAAAGGACACTCAGTCAGGGAAAGGGAGGCCAGCTGTGTGCTGCCTGAATATGTTGAAGTGTTTTATGAGAGAAATATGACCTGTGTGGAACCTGAACTGAGCCTGTTTGTGAAAGGACACTCAGTCAGGGAAAGGGAGGCTGGCTGTGTGCTGCCTGAGTACGTTGAAGTGTTTTATGAGAGAAATATGACCTGTGTGGAACCTGAACTGAGCGTGTTTGTGAAAGAACACTCAGTCAGGGAAAGGGAGGCCGGCTGTGTGCTGCCTGAGTACGTTGAAGTGTTTTATGAGAGAAATATGACCTGTGTGGAACCTGAACTGAGCCTGTTTGTGAAAGGACACTCAGTCAGGGAAAGGGAGGCCAGCTGTGTGCTGCCTGAGTACGTTGAAAAGTTTTATGAGAGAAATATGACCTGTGTGGAACCTGAACTGAGCCTGTTTGTGAAAGGACACTCAGTCAGGGAAAGGGAGGCCAGCTGTGTGCTGCCTGAGTATGTTGAAGTGTTTTATGAGAGAAATATGACCTGTGTGGAACCTGAACTGAGCCTGTTTGTGAAAGGACACTCAGTCACGGAAAGGGAGGCCAGCTGTGTGCTGCCTGAATACGTTGAAGTGTTTTATGAGAGAAATATGACCTGTGTGGAACCTGAACAGAGCATGTTTGTGAAAGGACACTCAGTCAGGGAAAGGGAGGCCGGCTGTGTGCTGCCTGAGTACGTTGAAGTGTTTTATGAGAGAATTATGACCTGTGTGGAACCTGAACTGAGCCTGTTTGTGAAAGGACACTCAGTCAGGGAAAGGGAGGCCAGCTGTGTGCTGCCTGAGTACATTGAAGTGTTTTATGAGAGAAATATGACCTGTGTGGAACCTGAACTGAGCCTGTTTGTGAAAGGACACTCAGTCAGGGAAAGGGAGGCCAGCTGTGTGCTGCCTGAATATGTTGACGTGTTTTATGAGAGGAATATGACCTGTGTGGAACCTGAACTGAGCATGTTTGTGAAACGACACTCAGTCAGGGAAAGGGAGGCCGGCTGTGTGCTGCCTGAGTACGTTGAAGTGTTTTATGAGAGAAATATGACCTTTGTGGAACCTGAACTGAGCCTGTTTGTGAAAGGACACTCAGTCAGGGAAAGGGAGGCCAGCTGTGTGCTGCCTGAATATGTTGAAGTGTTTTATGAGAGAAATATGACCTGTGTGGAACCTGAACTGAGCCTGTTTGTGAAAGCACACTCAGTCAGGGAAAGGGAGGCCAGCTGTGTGCTGCCTGAGTACGTTGAAGTGTTTTATGAGAGAAATATGACCTGTGTGGAACCTGAACTGAGCCTGTTTGTGAAAGGACACTCAGTCAGGGAAAGGGAGGCCGGCTGTGTGCTGCCTGAGTACGTTGAAGTGGTTTATGAGAGAAATATGACCTGTGTGGAACCTGAACTGAGCCTGTTTGTGAAAGGACACTCAGTCAGGGAAAGCGAGGCCGGCTGTGTGCTACCTGAGTACGTTGACGTGTTTTATGAGAGAAATATGACCTGTGTGGAACCTGAACTGAGCATGTTAGTGAAAGGACACTCAGTCAGGGAAAGGGAGGCCAGCTGTGTGCTGCCTGAGTACGTTGAAGTGTTTTATGAGAGAAATATGACCTGTGTGGAACCTGAACTGAGCCTGTTTGTGAAAGGACACTCAGTCAGGGAAAGGGAGGCCAGCTGTGTGCTGCCTGAATATGTTGAAGTGTTTTATGAGATAAATATGACCTGTGTGGAAACTGAACAGAGCATGTTTGTGAAAGGACACTTAGTCAGGGAAAGGGAGGCCAGCTGGGTGCTGCCTGAATATGTTGAAGTGTTTTATGAGAGAAATATGACCTGTGTGGAACCTGAACGGAGCCTGTTCGTGAAAGAACACTCAGTCAGGGAAAGGGAGGCCAGCTGTGTGCTGCCTGAGTACATTGAAGTGTTTTATGAGAGAAATATGACCTGTGTGGAACCTGAACTGAGCCTGTTTGTGAAAGGACACTCAGTCAGGGAAAGGGAGGCCAGCTGTGTGCTGCCTGAATATGTTGACGTGTTTTATGAGAGGAATATGAACTGTGTGGAACCTGAACTGAGCATGTTTGTGAAACGACACTCAGTCAGGGAAAGGGAGGCCGGCTGTGTGCTGCCTGAGTACGTTGAAGTGTTTTATGAGAGAAATATGACCTTTGTGGAACCTGAACTGAGCCTGTTTGTGAAAGGACACTCAGTCAGGGAAAGGGAGGCCAGGTGTGTGCTGCCTGAATATGTTGAAGTGTTTTATGAGAGAAATATGACCTGTGTGGAACCTGAACTGAGCCTGTTTGTGAAAGCACACTCAGTCAGGGAAAGGGAGGCCAGCTGTGTGCTGCCTGAGTACGTTGAAGTGTTTTATGAGAGAAATATGACCTGTGTGGAACCTGAACTGAGCCTGTTTGTGAAAGGACACTCAGTCAGGGAAAGGGAGGCCGGCTGTGTGCTGCCTGAGTACGTTGAAGTGGTTTATGAGAGAAATATGACCTGTGTGGAACCTGAACTGAGCCTGTTTGTGAAAGGACACTCAGTCAGGGAAAGCGAGGCCGGCTGTGTGCTACCTGAGTACGTTGACGTGTTTTATGAGAGAAATATGACCTGTGTGGAACCTGAACTGAGCCTGTTTGTGAAAGAACACTCAGTCAGGGAAAGGGAGGCCGGCTGTGTGCTGCCTGAGTACGTTGAAATGTTTTATGAGAGAAATATGACCTCTGTGGAACCTGAACTGAGCCTGTTTGTGAAAGGACACTCAGTCAGGGAAAGGGAGGCCAGCTGTGTGTTGCCTGAATATGTTGAAGTGTTTTATGAGATAAATATGACCTGTGTGGAAACTGAACAGAGCATGTTTGTGAAAGGACACTCAGTCAGGGAAAGGGAGGCCAGCTGGGTGCTGCCTGAATATGTTGAAGTGTTTTATGAGAGAAATATGACCTGTGTGGAACCTGAACGGAGCCTGTTCGTGAAAGAACACTCAGTCAGGGAAAGGGAGGCCAGCTGTGTGCTGCCTGAATATGTTGACGTGTTTTATGAGAGGAATATGAACTGTGTGGAACCTGAACTGAGCATGTTTGTGAAAGGACACTCAGTCAGGGAAAGGGAGGCCGGCTGTGTGCTGCCTGAGTACGTTGAAGTGTTTTATGAGAGAAATATGACCTTTGTGGAACCTGAACTGAGCCTGTTTGTGAAAGGACACTCAGTCAGGGAAAGGGAGGCCAGGTGTGTGCTGCCTGAATATGATGAAGTGTTTTATGAGAGAAATATGACCTGTGTGGAACCTGAACTGAGCCTGTTTGTGAAAGCACACTCAGTCAGGGAAAGGGAGGCCAGCTGTGTGCTGCCTGAGTACGTTGAAGTGTTTTATGAGAGAAATATGACCTGTGTGGAACCTGAACTGAGCCTGTTTGTGAAAGGACACTCAGTCAGGGAAAGGGAGGCCGGCTGTGTGCTGCCTGAGTACGTTGAAGTGGTTTATGAGAGAAATATGACCTGTGTGGAACCTGAACTGAGCCTGTTTGTGAAAGGACACTCAGTCAGGGAAAGCGAGGCCGGCTGTGTGCTACCTGAGTACGTTGACGTGTTTTATGAGAGAAATATGACCTGTGTGGAACCTGAACTGAGCATGTTAGTGAAAGAACACTCAGTCAGGGAAAGGGAGGCCGGCTGTGTGCTGCCTGAGTACGTTGAAATGTTTTATGAGAGAAATATGACCTGTGTGGAACCTGAACTGAGCCTGTTTGTGAAAGGACACTCAGTCAGGGAAAGGGAGGCCAGCTGTGTGCTGCCTGAATATGTTGAAGTGTTTTATGAGAGAAATATGACCTGTGTGGAACCTGAACTGAGCCTGTTTGTGAAAGGACACTCAGTCAGGGAAAGGGAGGCTGGCTGTGTGCTGCCTGAGTACGTTGAAGTGTTTTATGAGAGAAATATGACCTGTGTGGAACCTGAACTGAGCGTGTTTGTGAAAGAACACTCAGTCAGGGAAAGGGAGGCCGGCTGTGTGCTGCCTGAGTACGTTGAAGTGTTTTATGAGAGAAATATGACCTGTGTGGAACCTGAACTGAGCCTGTTTGTGAAAGGACACTCAGTCAGGGAAAGGGAGGCCAGCTGTGTGCTGCCTGAGTACGTTGAAAAGTTTTATAAGAGAAATATGACCTGTGTGGAACCTGAACTGAGCCTGTTTGTGAAAGGACACTCAGTCAGGGAAAGGGAGGCCAGCTGTGTGCTGCCTGAGTATGTTGAAGTGTTTTATGAGAGAAATATGACCTGTGTGGAACCTGAACTGAGCCTGTTTGTGAAAGGACACTCAGTCAGGGAAAGGGAGGCCAGCTGTGTGCTGCCTGAATACGTTGAAGTGTTTTATGAGAGAAATATGACCTGTGTGGAACCTGAACAGAGCATGTTTGTGAAAGGACACTCAGTCAGGGAAAGGGAGGCCGGCTGTGTGCTGCCTGAGTACGTTGAAGTGTTTTATGAGAGAATTATGACCTGTGTGGAACCTGAACTGAGCCTGTTTGTGAAAGGACACTCAGTCAGGGAAAGGGAGGCCGGCTGTGTGCTGCCTGAGTACATTGAAGTGTTTTATGAGAGAAATATGACCTGTGTGGAACCTGAACTGAGCCTGTTTGTGAAAGGACACTCAGTCAGGGAAAGGGAGGCCAGCTGTGTGCTGCCTGAATATGTTGACGTGTTTTATGAGAGGAATATGACCTGTGTGGAACCTGAACTGAGCATGTTTGTGAAACGACACTCAGTCAGGGAAAGGGAGGCCGGCTGTGTGCTGCCTGAGTACGTTGAAGTGTTTTATGAGAGAAATATGACCTTTGTGGAACCTGAACTGAGCCTGTTTGTGAAAGGACACTCAGTCAGGGAAAGGGAGGCCAGCTGTGTGCTGCCTGAATATGTTGACGTGTTTTATGAGAGGAATATGAACTGTGTGGAACCTGAACTGAGCATGTTTGTGAAACGACACTCAGTCAGGGAAAGGGAGGCCGGCTGTGTGCTGCCTGAGTACGTTGAAGTGTTTTATGAGAGAAATATGACCTTTGTGGAACCTGAACTGAGCCTGTTTGTGAAAGGACACTCAGTCAGGGAAAGGGAGGCCAGGTGTGTGCTGCCTGAATATGTTGAAGTGTTTTATGAGAGAAATATGACCTGTGTGGAACCTGAACTGAGCCTGTTTGTGAAAGCACACTCAGTCAGGGAAAGGGAGGCCAGCTGTGTGCTGCCTGAGTACGTTGAAGTGTTTTATGAGAGAAATATGACCTGTGTGGAACCTGAACTGAGCCTGTTTGTGAAAGGACACTCAGTCAGGGAAAGGGAGGCCGGCTGTGTGCTGCCTGAGTACGTTGAAGTGGTTTATGAGAGAAATATGACCTGTGTGGAACCTGAACTGAGCCTGTTTGTGAAAGGACACTCAGTCAGGGAAAGCGAGGCCGGCTGTGTGCTACCTGAGTACGTTGACGTGTTTTATGAGAGAAATATGACCTGTGTGGAACCTGAACTGAGCATGTTAGTGAAAGGACACTCAGTCAGGGAAAGGGAGGCCAGCTGTGTGCTGCCTGAGTACGTTGAAGTGTTTTATGAGAGAAATATGACCTGTGTGGAACCTGAACTGAGCCTGTTTGTGAAAGGACACTCAGTCAGGGAAAGGGAGGCCAGCTGTGTGCTGCCTGAATATGTTGAAGTGTTTTATGAGATAAATATGACCTGTGTGGAAACTGAACAGAGCATGTTTGTGAAAGGACACTCAGTCAGGGAAAGGGAGGCCAGCTGGGTGCTGCCTGAATATGTTGAAGTGTTTTATGAGAGAAATATGACCTGTGTGGAACCTGAACGGAGCCTGTTCGTAAAAGAACACTCAGTCAGGGAAAGGGAGGCCAGCTGTGTGCTGCCTGAGTACGTTGAAGTGGTTTATGAGAGGAATATGAACTGTGTGGAACCTAAACTGAGCATGTTTGTGAAAGGACACTCAGTCAGGGAAAGGGAGGCCGGCTGTGTGCTGCCTGAGTACGTTGAAGTGTTTTATGAGAGAAATATGACCTTTGTGGAACCTGAACTGAGCCTGTTTGTGAAAGGACACTCAGTCAGGGAAAGGGAGGCCAGGTGTGTGCTGCCTGAATATGTTGAAGTGTTTTATGAGAGAAATATGACCTGTGTGGAACCTGAACTGAGCCTGTTTGTGAAAGCACACTCAGTCAGGGAAAGGGAGGCCAGCTGTGTGCTGCCTGAGTACGTTGAAGTGTTTTATGAGAGAAATATGACCTGTGTGGAACCTGAACTGAGCCTGTTTGTGAAAGGACACTCAGTCAGGGAAAGGGAGGCCGGCTGTGTGCTGCCTGAGTACGTTGAAGTGGTTTATGAGAGAAATATGACCTGTGTGGAACCTGAACTGAGCCTGTTTGTGAAAGGACACTCAGTCAGGGAAAGCGAGGCCGGCTGTGTGCTACCTGAGTACGTTGACGTGTTTTATGAGAGAAATATGACCTGTGTGGAACCTGAACTGAGCATGTTAGTGAAAGAACACTCAGTCAGGGAAAGGGAGGCCGGCTGTGTGCTGCCTGAGTACGTTGAAATGTTTTATGAGAGAAATATGACCTGTGTGGAACCTGAACTGAGCCTGTTTGTGAAAGGACACTCAGTCAGGGAAAGGGAGGCCAGCTGTGTGCTGCCTGAATATGTTGAAGTGTTTTATGAGAGAAATATGACCTGTGTGGAACCTGAACTGAGCCTGTTTGTGAAAGGACACTCAGTCAGGGAAAGGGAGGCTGGCTGTGTGCTGCCTGAGTACGTTGAAGTGTTTTATGAGAGAAATATGACCTGTGTGGAACCTGAACTGAGCGTGTTTGTGAAAGAACACTCAGTCAGGGAAAGGGAGGCCGGCTGTGTGCTGCC
This sequence comes from Eublepharis macularius, assembly GCF_028583425.1. Classification (NCBI taxonomy): domain Eukaryota; kingdom Metazoa; phylum Chordata; class Lepidosauria; order Squamata; family Eublepharidae; genus Eublepharis; species Eublepharis macularius. The sequence continues at coordinate 134,640 of NW_026559725.1, read as the reverse complement.
TGAGTACGTTGAAGTGTTTTATGAGAGAAATATGACCTGTGTGGAACCTGAACTGAGCCTGTTTGTGAAAGGACACTCAGTCAGGGAAAGGGAGGCCAGCTGTGTGCTGCCTGAGTACGTTGAAAAGTTTTATAAGAGAAAAATGACCTGTGTGGAACCTGAACTGAGCCTGTTTGTGAAAGGACACTCAGTCAGGGAAAGGGAGGCCAGCTGTGTGCTGCCTGAGTATGTTGAAGTGTTTTATGAGAGAAATATGACCTGTGTGGAACCTGAACTGAGCCTGTTTGTGAAAGGACACTCAGTCAGGGAAAGGGAGGCCAGCTGTGTGCTGCCTGAATACGTTGAAGTGTTTTATGAGAGAAATATGACCTGTGTGGAACCTGAACAGAGCATGTTTGTGAAAGGACACTCAGTCAGGGAAAGGGAGGCCGGCTGTGTGCTGCCTGAGTACGTTGAAGTGTTTTATGAGAGAATTATGACCTGTGTGGAACCTGAACTGAGCCTGTTTGTGAAAGGACACTCAGTCAGGGAAAGGGAGGCCGGCTGTGTGCTGCCTGAGTACATTGAAGTGTTTTATGAGAGAAATATGACCTGTGTGGAACCTGAACTGAGCCTGTTTGTGAAAGGACACTCAGTCAGGGAAAGGGAGGCCAGCTGTGTGCTGCCTGAATATGTTGACGTGTTTTATGAGAGGAATATGACCTGTGTGGAACCTGAACTGAGCATGTTTGTGAAACGACACTCAGTCAGGGAAAGGGAGGCCGGCTGTGTGCTGCCTGAGTACGTTGAAGTGTTTTATGAGAGAAATATGACCTTTGTGGAACCTGAACTGAGCCTGTTTGTGAAAGGACACTCAGTCAGGGAAAGGGAGGCCAGCTGTGTGCTGCCTGAATATGTTGAAGTGTTTTATGAGAGAAATATGACCTGTGTGGAACCTGAACTGAGCCTGTTTGTGAAAGCACACTCAGTCAGGGAAAGGGAGGCCAGCTGTGTGCTGCCTGAGTACGTTGAAGTGTTTTATGAGAGAAATATGACCTGTGTGGAACCTGAACTGAGCCTGTTTGTGAAAGGACACTCAGTCAGGGAAAGGGAGGCCGGCTGTGTGCTGCCTGAGTACGTTGAAGTGGTTTATGAGAGAAATATGACCTGTGTGGAACCTGAACTGAGCCTGTTTGTGAAAGGACACTCAGTCAGGGAAAGCGAGGCCGGCTGTGTGCTACATGAGTACGTTGACGTGTTTTATGAGAGAAATATGACCTGTGTGGAACCTGAACTGAGCATGTTAGTGAAAGGACACTCAGTCAGGGAAAGGGAGGCCAGCTGTGTGCTGCCTGAGTACGTTGAAGTGTTTTATGAGAGAAATATGACCTGTGTGGAACCTGAACTGAGCCTGTTTGTGAAAGGACACTCAGTCAGGGAAAGGGAGGCCAGCTGTGTGCTGCCTGAATATGTTGAAGTGTTTTATGAGATAAATATGACCTGTGTGGAAACTGAACAGAGCATGTTTGTGAAAGGACACTCAGTCAGGGAAAGGGAGGCCAGCTGGGTGCTGCCTGAATATGTTGAAGTGTTTTATGAGAGAAATATGACCTGTGTGGAACCTGAACGGAGCCTGTTCGTGAAAGAACACTCAGTCAGGGAAAGGGAGGCCAGCTGTGTGCTGCCTGAGTACATTGAAGTGTTTTATGAGAGAAATATGACCTGTGTGGAACCTGAACTGAGCCTGTTTGTGAAAGGACACTCAGTCAGGGAAAGGGAGGCCAGCTGTGTGCTGCCTGAATATGTTGACGTGTTTTATGAGAGGAATATGAACTGTGTGGAACCTGAACTGAGCATGTTTGTGAAACGACACTCAGTCAGGGAAAGGGAGGCCGGCTGTGTGCTGCCTGAGTACGTTGAAGTGTTTTATGAGAGAAATATGACCTTTGTGGAACCTGAACTGAGCCTGTTTGTGAAAGGACACTCAGTCAGGGAAAGGGAGGCCAGGTGTGTGCTGCCTGAATATGTTGAAGTGTTTTATGAGAGAAATATGACCTGTGTGGAACCTGAACTGAGCCTGTTTGTGAAAGCACACTCAGTCAGGGAAAGGGAGGCCAGCTGTGTGCTGCCTGAGTACGTTGAAGTGTTTTATGAGAGAAATATGACCTGTGTGGAACCTGAACTGAGCCTGTTTGTGAAAGGACACTCAGTCAGGGAAAGGGAGGCCGGCTGTGTGCTGCCTGAGTACGTTGAAGTGGTTTATGAGAGAAATATGACCTGTGTGGAACCTGAACTGAGCCTGTTTGTGAAAGGACACTCAGTCAGGGAAAGCGAGGCCGGCTGTGTGCTACCTGAGTACGTTGACGTGTTTTATGAGAGAAATATGACCTGTGTGGAACCTGAACTGAGCCTGTTTGTGAAAGAACACTCAGTCAGGGAAAGGGAGGCCGGCTGTGTGCTGCCTGAGTACGTTGAAATGTTTTATGAGAGAAATATGACCTCTGTGGAACCTGAACTGAGCCTGTTTGTGAAAGGACACTCAGTCAGGGAAAGGGAGGCCAGCTGTGTGCTGCCTGAATATGTTGACGTGTTTTATGAGAGGAATATGACCTGTGTGGAACCTGAACTGAGCATGTTTGTGAAACGACACTCAGTCAGGGAAAGGGAGGCCGGCTGTGTGCTGCCTGAGTACGTTGAAGTGTTTTATGAGAGAAATATGACCTTTGTGGAACCTGAACTGAGCCTGTTTGTGAAAGGACACTCAGTCAGGGAAAGGGAGGCCAGCTGTGTGCTGCCTGAATATGTTGACGTGTTTTATGAGAGGAATATGAACTGTGTGGAACCTGAACTGAGCATGTTTGTGAAACGACACTCAGTCAGGGAAAGGGAGGCCGGCTGTGTGCTGCCTGAGTACGTTGAAGTGTTTTATGAGAGAAATATGACCTTTGTGGAACCTGAACTGAGCCTGTTTGTGAAAGGACACTCAGTCAGGGAAAGGGAGGCCAGGTGTGTGCTGCCTGAATATGTTGAAGTGTTTTATGAGAGAAATATGACCTGTGTGGAACCTGAACTGAGCCTGTTTGTGAAAGCACACTCAGTCAGGGAAAGGGAGGCCAGCTGTGTGCTGCCTGAGTACGTTGAAGTGTTTTATGAGAGAAATATGACCTGTGTGGAACCTGAACTGAGCCTGTTTGTGAAAGGACACTCAGTCAGGGAAAGGGAGGCCGGCTGTGTGCTGCCTGAGTACGTTGAAGTGTTTTATGAGAGAAATATGACCTGTGTGGAACCTGAACTGAGCCTGTTTGTGAAAGGACACTCAGTCAGGGAAAGCGAGGCCGGCTGTGTGCTACCTGAGTACGTTGACGTGTTTTATGAGAGAAATATGACCTGTGTGGAACCTGAACTGAGCATGTTAGTGAAAGGACACTCAGTCAGGGAAAGGGAGGCCAGCTGTGTGCTGCCTGAGTACGTTGAAGTGTTTTATGAGAGAAATATGACCTGTGTGGAACCTGAACTGAGCCTGTTTGTGAAAGGACACTCAGTCAGGGAAAGGGAGGCCAGCTGTGTGCTGCCTGAATATGTTGAAGTGTTTTATGAGATAAATATGACCTGTGTGGAAACTGAACAGAGCATGTTTGTGAAAGGACACTCAGTCAGGGAAAGGGAGGCCAGCTGGGTGCTGCCTGAATATGTTGAAGTGTTTTATGAGAGAAATATGACCTGTGTGGAACCTGAACGGAGCCTGTTCGTAAAAGAACACTCAGTCAGGGAAAGGGAGGCCAGCTGTGTGCTGCCTGAGTACGTTGAAGTGGTTTATGAGAGGAATATGAACTGTGTGGAACCTAAACTGAGCATGTTTGTGAAAGGACACTCAGTCAGGGAAAGGGAGGCCGGCTGTGTGCTGCCTGAGTACGTTGAAGTGTTTTATGAGAGAAATATGACCTTTGTGGAACCTGAACTGAGCCTGTTTGTGAAAGGACACTCAGTCAGGGAAAGGGAGGCCAGGTGTGTGCTGCCTGAATATGTTGAAGTGTTTTATGAGAGAAATATGACCTGTGTGGAACCTGAACTGAGCCTGTTTGTGAAAGCACACTCAGTCAGGGAAAGGGAGGCCAGCTGTGTGCTGCCTGAGTACGTTGAAGTGTTTTATGAGAGAAATATGACCTGTGTGGAACCTGAACTGAGCCTGTTTGTGAAAGGACACTCAGTCAGGGAAAGGGAGGCCGGCTGTGTGCTGCCTGAGTACGTTGAAGTGGTTTATGAGAGAAATATGACCTGTGTGGAACCTGAACTGAGCCTGTTTGTGAAAGGACACTCAGTCAGGGAAAGCGAGGCCGGCTGTGTGCTACCTGAGTACGTTGACGTGTTTTATGAGAGAAATATGACCTGTGTGGAACCTGAACTGAGCATGTTAGTGAAAGAACACTCAGTCAGGGAAAGGGAGGCCGGCTGTGTGCTGCCTGAGTACGTTGAAATGTTTTATGAGAGAAATATGACCTGTGTGGAACCTGAACTGAGCCTGTTTGTGAAAGGACACTCAGTCAGGGAAAGGGAGGCCAGCTGTGTGCTGCCTGAATATGTTGAAGTGTTTTATGAGAGAAATATGACCTGTGTGGAACCTGAACTGAGCCTGTTTGTGAAAGGACACTCAGTCAGGGAAAGGGAGGCTGGCTGTGTGCTGCCTGAGTACGTTGAAGTGTTTTATGAGAGAAATATGACCTGTGTGGAACCTGAACTGAGCGTGTTTGTGAAAGAACACTCAGTCAGGGAAAGGGAGGCCGGCTGTGTGCTGCCTGAGTACGTTGAAGTGTTTTATGAGAGAAATATGACCTGTGTGGAACCTGAACTGAGCCTGTTTGTGAAAGGACACTCAGTCAGGGAAAGGGAGGCCAGCTGTGTGCTGCCTGAGTACGTTGAAAAGTTTTATAAGAGAAATATGACCTGTGTGGAACCTGAACTGAGCCTGTTTGTGAAAGGACACTCAGTCAGGGAAAGGGAGGCCAGCTGTGTGCTGCCTGAGTATGTTGAAGTGTTTTATGAGAGAAATATGACCTGTGTGGAACCTGAACTGAGCCTGTTTGTGAAAGGACACTCAGTCAGGGAAAGGGAGGCCAGCTGTGTGCTGCCTGAATACGTTGAAGTGTTTTATGAGAGAAATATGACCTGTGTGGAACCTGAACAGAGCATGTTTGTGAAAGGACACTCAGTCAGGGAAAGGGAGGCCGGCTGTGTGCTGCCTGAGTACGTTGAAGTGTTTTATGAGAGAATTATGACCTGTGTGGAACCTGAACTGAGCCTGTTTGTGAAAGGACACTCAGTCAGGGAAAGGGAGGCCGGCTGTGTGCTGCCTGAGTACATTGAAGTGTTTTATGAGAGAAATATGACCTGTGTGGAACCTGAACTGAGCCTGTTTGTGAAAGGACACTCAGTCAGGGAAAGGGAGGCCAGCTGTGTGCTGCCTGAATATGTTGACGTGTTTTATGAGAGGAATATGACCTGTGTGGAACCTGAACTGAGCATGTTTGTGAAACGACACTCAGTCAGGGAAAGGGAGGCCGGCTGTGTGCTGCCTGAGTACGTTGAAGTGTTTTATGAGAGAAATATGACCTTTGTGGAACCTGAACTGAGCCTGTTTGTGAAAGGACACTCAGTCAGGGAAAGGGAGGCCAGCTGTGTGCTGCCTGAATATGTTGAAGTGTTTTATGAGAGAAATATGACCTGTGTGGAACCTGAACTGAGCCTGTTTGTGAAAGCACACTCAGTCAGGGAAAGGGAGGCCAGCTGTGTGCTGCCTGAGTACGTTGAAGTGTTTTATGAGAGAAATATGACCTGTGTGGAACCTGAACTGAGCCTGTTTGTGAAAGGACACTCAGTCAGGGAAAGGGAGGCCGGCTGTGTGCTGCCTGAGTACGTTGAAGTGGTTTATGAGAGAAATATGACCTGTGTGGAACCTGAACTGAGCCTGTTTGTGAAAGGACACTCAGTCAGGGAAAGCGAGGCCGGCTGTGTGCTACATGAGTACGTTGACGTGTTTTATGAGAGAAATATGACCTGTGTGGAACCTGAACTGAGCATGTTAGTGAAAGGACACTCAGTCAGGGAAAGGGAGGCCAGCTGTGTGCTGCCTGAGTACGTTGAAGTGTTTTATGAGAGAAATATGACCTGTGTGGAACCTGAACTGAGCCTGTTTGTGAAAGGACACTCAGTCAGGGAAAGGGAGGCCAGCTGTGTGCTGCCTGAATATGTTGAAGTGTTTTATGAGATAAATATGACCTGTGTGGAAACTGAACAGAGCATGTTTGTGAAAGGACACTCAGTCAGGGAAAGGGAGGCCAGCTGGGTGCTGCCTGAATATGTTGAAGTGTTTTATGAGAGAAATATGACCTGTGTGGAACCTGAACGGAGCCTGTTCGTGAAAGAACACTCAGTCAGGGAAAGGGAGGCCAGCTGTGTGCTGCCTGAGTACATTGAAGTGTTTTATGAGAGAAATATGACCTGTGTGGAACCTGAACTGAGCCTGTTTGTGAAAGGACACTCAGTCAGGGAAAGGGAGGCCAGCTGTGTGCTGCCTGAATATGTTGACGTGTTTTATGAGAGGAATATGAACTGTGTGGAACCTGAACTGAGCATGTTTGTGAAACGACACTCAGTCAGGGAAAGGGAGGCCGGCTGTGTGCTGCCTGAGTACGTTGAAGTGTTTTATGAGAGAAATATGACCTTTGTGGAACCTGAACTGAGCCTGTTTGTGAAAGGACACTCAGTCAGGGAAAGGGAGGCCAGGTGTGTGCTGCCTGAATATGTTGAAGTGTTTTATGAGAGAAATATGACCTGTGTGGAACCTGAACTGAGCCTGTTTGTGAAAGCACACTCAGTCAGGGAAAGGGAGGCCAGCTGTGTGCTGCCTGAGTACGTTGAAGTGTTTTATGAGAGAAATATGACCTGTGTGGAACCTGAACTGAGCCTGTTTGTGAAAGGACACTCAGTCAGGGAAAGGGAGGCCGGCTGTGTGCTGCCTGAGTACGTTGAAGTGGTTTATGAGAGAAATATGACCTGTGTGGAACCTGAACTGAGCCTGTTTGTGAAAGGACACTCAGTCAGGGAAAGCGAGGCCGGCTGTGTGCTACCTGAGTACGTTGACGTGTTTTATGAGAGAAATATGACCTGTGTGGAACCTGAACTGAGCCTGTTTGTGAAAGAACACTCAGTCAGGGAAAGGGAGGCCGGCTGTGTGCTGCCTGAGTACGTTGAAATGTTTTATGAGAGAAATATGACCTCTGTGGAACCTGAACTGAGCCTGTTTGTGAAAGGACACTCAGTCAGGGAAAGGGAGGCCAGCTGTGTGCTGCCTGAATATGTTGACGTGTTTTATGAGAGGAATATGAACTGTGTGGAACCTGAACTGAGCATGTTTGTGAAAGGACACTCAGTCAGGGAAAGGGAGGCCGGCTGTGTGCTGCCTGAGTACGTTGAAGTGTTTTATGAGAGAAATATGACCTTTGTGGAACCTGAACTGAGCCTGTTTGTGAAAGGACACTCAGTCAGGGAAAGGGAGGCCAGGTTTGTGCTGCCTGAATATGATGAAGTGTTTTATGAGAGAAATATGACCTGTGTGGAACCTGAACTGAGCCTGTTTGTGAAAGCACACTCAGTCAGGGAAAGGGAGGCCAGCTGTGTGCTGCCTGAGTACGTTGAAGTGTTTTATGAGAGAAATATGACCTGTGTGGAACCTGAACTGAGCATGTTTGTGAAAGGACACTCAGTCAGGGAAAGGGAGGCCGGCTGTGTGCTGCCTGAGTACGTTGAAGTGTTTTATGAGAGAATTATGACCTGTGTGGAACCTGAACTGAGCCTGTTTGTGAAAGGACACTCAGTCAGGGAAAGGGAGGCCAGCTGTGTGCTGCCTGAGTACATTGAAGTGTTTTATGAGAGAAATATGACCTGTGTGGAACCTGAACTGAGCCTGTTTGTGAAAGGACACTCAGTCAGGGAAAGGGAGGCCAGCTGTGTGCTGCCTGAATATGTTGACGTGTTTTATGAGAGGAATATGACCTGTGTGGAACCTGAACTGAGCATGTTTGTGAAACGACACTCAGTCAGGGAAAGGGAGGCCGGCTGTGTGCTGCCTGAGTACGTTGAAGTGTTTTATGAGAGAAATATGACCTGTGTGGAACCTGAACTGAGCCTGTTTGTGAAAGGACACTCAGTCAGGGAAAGGGAGGCCAGCTGTGTGCTGCCTGAATACGTTGAAGTGTTTTATGAGAGAAATATGACCTGTGTGGAACCTGAACAGAGCATGTTTGTGAAAGGACACTCAGTCAGGGAAAGGGAGGCCAGCTGTGTGCTGCCTGAGTACGTTGAAGTGTTTTATGAGAGAAATATGACCTGTGTGGAACCTGAACAGAGCATGTTTGTGAAAGGACACTCAGTCAGGGAAAGGGAGGCCTGCTGTGTGCTGCCTGAATATGTTGAAGTGTTTTATGAGAGAATTATGACCTGTGTGGAACCTGAACTGAGCCTGTTTGTGAAAGGACAGTCAGTCAGGGAAAGGGAGGCCAGCTGTGTGCTGCCTGAGTACGTTGAAGTGTTTTATGAGAGAAATATGACCTGTGTGGAACCAGAACTGAGCCTGTTTGTGAAAGAACACTCAGTCAGGGAAAGGGAGGCCGGCTGTGTGCTGCCTGAGTACGTTGAAATGTTTTATGAGAGAAATATGACCTCTGTGGAACCTGAACTGAGCCTGTTTGTGAAAGGACACTCAGTCAGGGAAAGGGAGGCCAGCTGTGTGCTGCCTGAATATGTTGAAGTGTTTTATGAGAGAAATATGACCTGTGTGGAACCTGAACTGAGCCTGTTTGTGAAAGGACACTCAGTCAGGGAAAGGGAGGCTGGCTGTGTGCTGCCTGAGTACGTTGAAGTGTTTTATGAGAGAAATATGACCTGTGTGGAACCTGAACTGAGCGTGTTTGTGAAAGAACACTCAGTCAGGGAAAGGGAGGCCGGCTGTGTGCTGCCTGAGTACGTTGAAGTGTTTTATGAGAGAAATATGACCTGTGTGGAACCTGAACTGAGCCTGTTTGTGAAAGGACACTCAGTCAGGGAAAGGGAGGCCAGCTGTGTGCTGCCTGAATACGTTGAAGTGTTTTATGAGAGAAATATGACCTGTGTGGAACCTGAACAGAGCATGTTTGTGAAAGGACACTCAGTCAGGGAAAGGGAGGCCGGCTGTGTGCTGCCTGAGTACGTTGAAGTGTTTTATGAGAGAATTATGACCTGTGTGGAACCTGAACTGAGCCTGTTTGTGAAAGGACACTCAGTCAGGGAAAGGGAGGCCAGCTGTGTGCTGCCTGAATATGTTGACGTGTTTTATGAGAGGAATATGAACTGTGTGGAACCTGAACTGAGCATGTTTGTGAAACGACACTCAGTCAGGGAAAGGGAGGCCGGCTGTGTGCTGCCTGAGTACGTTGAAGTGTTTTATGAGAGAAATATGACCTTTGTGGAACCTGAACTGAGCCTGTTTGTGAAAGGACACTCAGTCAGGGAAAGGGAGGCCAGGTGTGTGCTGCCTGAATATGTTGAAGTGTTTTATGAGAGAAATATGACCTGTGTGGAACCTGAACTGAGCCTGTTTGTGAAAGCACACTCAGTCAGGGAAAGGGAGGCCAGCTGTGTGCTGCCTGAGTACGTTGAAGTGTTTTATGAGAGAAATATGACCTGTGTGGAACCTGAACTGAGCCTGTTTGTGAAAGGACACTCAGTCAGGGAAAGGGAGGCCGGCTGTGTGCTGCCTGAGTACGTTGAAGTGGTTTATGAGAGAAATATGACCTGTGTGGAACCTGAACTGAGCCTGTTTGTGAAAGGACACTCAGTCAGGGAAAGCGAGGCCGGCTGTGTGCTACCTGAGTACGTTGACGTGTTTTATGAGAGAAATATGACCTGTGTGGAACCTGAACTGAGCCTGTTTGTGAAAGAACACTCAGTCAGGGAAAGGGAGGCCGGCTGTGTGCTGCCTGAGTACGTTGAAATGTTTTATGAGAGAAATATGACCTCTGTGGAACCTGAACTGAGCCTGTTTGTGAAAGGACACTCAGTCAGGGAAAGGGAGGCCAGCTGTGTGTTGCCTGAATATGTTGAAGTGTTTTATGAGATAAATATGACCTGTGTGGAAACTGAACAGAGCATGTTTGTGAAAGGACACTCAGTCAGGGAAAGGGAGGCCAGCTGGGTGCTGCCTGAATATGTTGAAGTGTTTTATGAGAGAAATATGACCTGTGTGGAACCTGAACGGAGCCTGTTCGTGAAAGAACACTCAGTCAGGGAAAGGGAGGCCAGCTGTGTGCTGCCTGAATATGTTGACGTGTTTTATGAGAGGAATATGAACTGTGTGGAACCTGAACTGAGCATGTTTGTGAAAGGACACTCAGTCAGGGAAAGGGTGGCCGGCTGTGTGCTGCCTGAGTACGTTGAAGTGTTTTATGAGAGAAATATGACCTTTGTGGAACCTGAACTGAGCCTGTTTGTGAAAGGACACTCAGTCAGGGAAAGGGAGGCCAGGTGTGTGCTGCCTGAATATGATGAAGTGTTTTATGAGAGAAATATGACCTGTGTGGAACCTGAACTGAGCCTGTTTGTGAAAGCACACTCAGTCAGGGAAAGGGAGGCCAGCTGTGTGCTGCCTGAGTACGTTGAAGTGTTTTATGAGAGAAATATGACCTGTGTGGAACCTGAACTGAGCATGTTTGTGAAAGGACACTCAGTCAGGGAAAGGGAGGCCGGCTGTGTGCTGCCTGAGTACGTTGAAGTGTTTTATGAGAGAATTATGACCTGTGTGGAACCTGAACTGAGCCTGTTTGTGAAAGGACACTCAGTCAGGGAAAGGGAGGCCAGCTGTGTGCTGCCTGAGTACATTGAAGTGTTTTATGAGAGAAATATGACCTGTGTGGAACCTGAACTGAGCCTGTTTGTGAAAGGACACTCAGTCAGGGAAAGGGAGGCCAGCTGTGTGCTGCCTGAATATGTTGACGTGTTTTATGAGAGGAATATGACCTGTGTGGAACCTGAACTGAGCATGTTTGTGAAACGACACTCAGTCAGGGAAAGGGAGGCCGGCTGTGTGCTGCCTGAGTACGTTGAAGTGTTTTATGAGAGAAATATGACCTTTGTGGAACCTGAACTGAGCCTGTTTGTGAAAGGACACTCAGTCAGGGAAAGGGAGGCCAGCTGTGTGCTGCCTGAATATGTTGAAGTGTTTTATGAGAGAAATATGACCTGTGTGGAACCTGAACTGAGCCTGTTTGTGAAAGGACACTCAGTCAGGGAAAGGGAGGCCAGCTGTGTGCTGCCTGAATACGTTGAAGTGTTTTATGAGAGAAATATGACCTGTGTGGAACCTGAACAGAGCATGTTTGTGAAAGGACACTCAGTCAGGGAAAGGGAGGCCAGCTGTGTGCTGCCTGAGTACGTTGAAGTGTTTTATGAGAGAAATATGACCTGTGTGGAACCTGAACAGAGCATGTTTGTGAAAGGACACTCAGTCAGGGAAAGGGAGGCCTGCTGTGTGCTGCCTGAATATGTTGAAGTGTTTTATGAGAGAATTATGACCTGTGTGGAACCTGAACTGAGCCTGTTTGTGAAAGGACAGTCAGTCTGGGAAAGGGAGGCCAGCTGTGTGCTGCCTGAGTACGTTGAAGTGTTTTATGAGAGAAATATGACCTGTGTGGAACCAGAACTGAGCCTGTTTGTGAAAGAACACTCAGTCAGGGAAAGGGAGGCCGGCTGTGTGCTGCCTGAGTACGTTGAAATGTTTTATGAGAGAAATATGACCTCTGTGGAACCTGAACTGAGCCTGTTTGTGAAAGGACACTCAGTCAGGGAAAGGGAGGCCAGCTGTGTGCTGCCTGAATATGTTGAAGTGTTTTATGAGAGAAATATGACCTGTGTGGAACCTGAACTGAGCCTGTTTGTGAAAGGACACTCAGTCAGGGAAAGGGAGGCTGGCTGTGTGCTGCCTGAGTACGTTGAAGTGTTTTATGAGAGAAATATGACCTGTGTGGAACCTGAACTGAGCGTGTTTGTGAAAGAACACTCAGTCAGGGAAAGGGAGGCCGGCTGTGTGCTGCCTGAGTACGTTGAAGTGTTTTATGAGAGAAATATGACCTGTGTGGAACCTGAACTGAGCCTGTTTGTGAAAGGACACTCAGTCAGGGAAAGGGAGGCCAGCTGTGTGCTGCCTGAGTACGTTGAAAAGTTTTATGAGAGAAATATGACCTGTGTGGAACCTGAACTGAGCCTGTTTGTGAAAGGACACTCAGTCAGGGAAAGGGAGGCCAGCTGTGTGCTGCCTGAGTATGTTGAAGTGTTTTATGAGAGAAATATGACCTGTGTGGAACCTGAACTGAGCCTGTTTGTGAAAGGACACTCAGTCACGGAAAGGGAGGCCAGCTGTGTGCTGCCTGAATACGTTGAAGTGTTTTATGAGAGAAATATGACCTGTGTGGAACCTGAACAGAGCATGTTTGTGAAAGGACACTCAGTCAGGGAAAGGGAGGCCGGCTGTGTGCTGCCTGAGTACGTTGAAGTGTTTTATGAGAGAATTATGACCTGTGTGGAACCTGAACTGAGCCTGTTTGTGAAAGGACACTCAGTCAGGGAAAGGGAGGCCAGCTGTGTGCTGCCTGAATATGTTGACGTGTTTTATGAGAGGAATATGACCTGTGTGGAACCTGAACTGAGCATGTTTGTGAAACGACACTCAGTCAGGGAAAGGGAGGCCGGCTGTGTGCTGCCTGAGTACGTTGAAGTGTTTTATGAGAGAAATATGACCTTTGTGGAACCTGAACTGAGCCTGTTTGTGAAAGGACACTCAGTCAGGGAAAGGGAGGCCAGCTGTGTGCTGCCTGAATATGTTGAAGTGTTTTATGAGAGAAATATGACCTGTGTGGAACCTGAACTGAGCCTGTTTGTGAAAGCACACTCAGTCAGGGAAAGGGAGGCCAGCTGTGTGCTGCCTGAGTACGTTGAAGTGTTTTATGAGAGAAATATGACCTGTGTGGAACCTGAACTGAGCCTGTTTGTGAAAGGACACTCAGTCAGGGAAAGGGAGGCCGGCTGTGTGCTGCCTGAGTACGTTGAAGTGGTTTATGAGAGAAATATGACCTGTGTGGAACCTGAACTGAGCCTGTTTGTGAAAGGACACTCAGTCAGGGAAAGCGAGGCCGGCTGTGTGCTACCTGAGTACGTTGACGTGTTTTATGAGAGAAATATGACCTGTGTGGAACCTGAACTGAGCATGTTAGTGAAAGGACACTCAGTCAGGGAAAGGGAGGCCAGCTGTGTGCTGCCTGAGTACGTTGAAGTGTTTTATGAGAGAAATATGACCTGTGTGGAACCTGAACTGAGCCTGTTTGTGAAAGGACACTCAGTCAGGGAAAGGGAGGCCAGCTGTGTGCTGCCTGAATATGTTGAAGTGTTTTATGAGATAAATATGACCTGTGTGGAAACTGAACAGAGCATGTTTGTGAAAGGACACTCAGTCAGGGAAAGGGAGGCCAGCTGGGTGCTGCCTGAATATGTTGAAGTGTTTTATGAGAGAAATATGACCTGTGTGGAACCTGAACGGAGCCTGTTCGTGAAAGAACACTCAGTCAGGGAAAGGGAGGCCAGCTGTGTGCTGCCTGAGTACATTGAAGTGTTTTATGAGAGAAATATGACCTGTGTGGAACCTGAACTGAGCCTGTTTGTGAAAGGACACTCAGTCAGGGAAAGGGAGGCCAGCTGTGTGCTGCCTGAATATGTTGACGTGTTTTATGAGAGGAATATGAACTGTGTGGAACCTGAACTGAGCATGTTTGTGAAACGACACTCAGTCAGGGAAAGGGAGGCCGGCTGTGTGCTGCCTGAGTACGTTGAAGTGTTTTATGAGAGAAATATGACCTTTGTGGAACCTGAACTGAGCCTGTTTGTGAAAGGACACTCAGTCAGGGAAAGGGAGGCCAGGTGTGTGCTGCCTGAATATGTTGAAGTGTTTTATGAGAGAAATATGACCTGTGTGGAACCTGAACTGAGCCTGTTTGTGAAAGCACACTCAGTCAGGGAAAGGGAGGCCAGCTGTGTGCTGCCTGAGTACGTTGAAGTGTTTTATGAGAGAAATATGACCTGTGTGGAACCTGAACTGAGCCTGTTTGTGAAAGGACACTCAGTCAGGGAAAGGGAGGCCGGCTGTGTGCTGCCTGAGTACGTTGAAGTGGTTTATGAGAGAAATATGACCTGTGTGGAACCTGAACTGAGCCTGTTTGTGAAAGGACACTCAGTCAGGGAAAGCGAGGCCGGCTGTGTGCTACCTGAGTACGTTGACGTGTTTTATGAGAGAAATATGACCTGTGTGGAACCTGAACTGAGCCTGTTTGTGAAAGAACACTCAGTCAGGGAAAGGGAGGCCGGCTGTGTGCTGCCTGAGTACGTTGAAATGTTTTATGAGAGAAATATGACCTCTGTGGAACCTGAACTGAGCCTGTTTGTGAAAGGACACTCAGTCAGGGAAAGGGAGGCCAGCTGTGTGTTGCCTGAATATGTTGAAGTGTTTTATGAGATAAATATGACCTGTGTGGAAACTGAACAGAGCATGTTTGTGAAAGGACACTCAGTCAGGGAAAGGGAGGCCAGCTGGGTGCTGCCTGAATATGTTGAAGTGTTTTATGAGAGAAATATGACCTGTGTGGAACCTGAACGGAGCCTGTTCGTGAAAGAACACTCAGTCAGGGAAAGGGAGGCCAGCTGTGTGCTGCCTGAATATGTTGACGTGTTTTATGAGAGGAATATGAACTGTGTGGAACCTGAACTGAGCATGTTTGTGAAAGGACACTCAGTCAGGGAAAGGGAGGCCGGCTGTGTGCTGCCTGAGTACGTTGAAGTGTTTTATGAGAGAAATATGACCTTTGTGGAACCTGAACTGAGCCTGTTTGTGAAAGGACACTCAGTCAGGGAAAGGGAGGCCAGGTGTGTCTGCCTGAATATGATGAAGTGTTTTATGAGAGAAATATGACCTGTGTGGAACCTGAACTGAGCCTGTTTGTGAAAGCACACTCAGTCAGGGAAAGGGAGGCCAGCTGTGTGCTGCCTGAGTACGTTGAAGTGTTTTATGAGAGAAATATGACCTGTGTGGAACCTGAACTGAGCCTGTTTGTGAAAGGACACTCAGTCAGGGAAAGGGAGGCCGGCTGTGTGCTGCCTGAGTACGTTGAAGTGGTTTATGAGAGAAATATGACCTGTGTGGAACCTGAACTGAGCCTGTTTGTGAAAGGACACTCAGTCAGGGAAAGCGAGGCCGGCTGTGTGCTACCTGAGTACGTTGACGTGTTTTATGAGAGAAATATGACCTGTGTGGAACCTGAACTGAGCATGTTAGTGAAAGAACACTCAGTCAGGGAAAGGGAGGCCGGCTGTGTGCTGCCTGAGTACGTTGAAATGTTTTATGAGAGAAATATGACCTGTGTGGAACCTGAACTGAGCCTGTTTGTGAAAGGACACTCAGTCAGGGAAAGGGAGGCCAGCTGTGTGCTGCCTGAATATGTTGAAGTGTTTTATGAGAGAAATATGACCTGTGTGGAACCTGAACTGAGCCTGTTTGTGAAAGGACACTCAGTCAGGGAAAGGGAGGCTGGCTGTGTGCTGCCTGAGTACGTTGAAGTGTTTTATGAGAGAAATATGACCTGTGTGGAACCTGAACTGAGCGTGTTTGTGAAAGAACACTCAGTCAGGGAAAGGGAGGCCGGCTGTGTGCTGCCTGAGTACGTTGAAGTGTTTTATGAGAGAAATATGACCTGTGTGGAACCTGAACTGAGCCTGTTTGTGAAAGGACACTCAGTCAGGGAAAGGGAGGCCAGCTGTGTGCTGCCTGAGTACGTTGAAAAGTTTTATAAGAGAAATATGACCTGTGTGGAACCTGAACTGAGCCTGTTTGTGAAAGGACACTCAGTCAGGGAAAGGGAGGCCAGCTGTGTGCTGCCTGAGTATGTTGAAGTGTTTTATGAGAGAAATATGACCTGTGTGGAACCTGAACTGAGCCTGTTTGTGAAAGGACACTCAGTCAGGGAAAGGGAGGCCAGCTGTGTGCTGCCTGAATACGTTGAAGTGTTTTATGAGAGAAATATGACCTGTGTGGAACCTGAACAGAGCATGTTTGTGAAAGGACACTCAGTCAGGGAAAGGGAGGCCGGCTGTGTGCTGCCTGAGTACGTTGAAGTGTTTTATGAGAGAATTATGACCTGTGTGGAACCTGAACTGAGCCTGTTTGTGAAAGGACACTCAGTCAGGGAAAGGGAGGCCGGCTGTGTGCTGCCTGAGTACATTGAAGTGTTTTATGAGAGAAATATGACCTGTGTGGAACCTGAACTGAGCCTGTTTGTGAAAGGACACTCAGTCAGGGAAAGGGAGGCCAGCTGTGTGCTGCCTGAATATGTTGACGTGTTTTATGAGAGGAATATGACCTGTGTGGAACCTGAACTGAGCATGTTTGTGAAACGACACTCAGTCAGGGAAAGGGAGGCCGGCTGTGTGCTGCCTGAGTACGTTGAAGTGTTTTATGAGAGAAATATGACCTTTGTGGAACCTGAACTGAGCCTGTTTGTGAAAGGACACTCAGTCAGGGAAAGGGAGGCCAGCTGTGTGCTGCCTGAATATGTTGACGTGTTTTATGAGAGGAATATGAACTGTGTGGAACCTGAACTGAGCATGTTTGTGAAACGACACTCAGTCAGGGAAAGGGAGGCCGGCTGTGTGCTGCCTGAGTACGTTGAAGTGTTTTATGAGAGAAATATGACCTTTGTGGAACCTGAACTGAGCCTGTTTGTGAAAGGACACTCAGTCAGGGAAAGGGAGGCCAGGTGTGTGCTGCCTGAATATGTTGAAGTGTTTTATGAGAGAAATATGACCTGTGTGGAACCTGAACTGAGCCTGTTTGTGAAAGCACACTCAGTCAGGGAAAGGGAGGCCAGCTGTGTGCTGCCTGAGTACGTTGAAGTGTTTTATGAGAGAAATATGACCTGTGTGGAACCTGAACTGAGCCTGTTTGTGAAAGGACACTCAGTCAGGGAAAGGGAGGCCGGCTGTGTGCTGCCTGAGTACGTTGAAGTGGTTTATGAGAGAAATATGACCTGTGTGGAACCTGAACTGAGCCTGTTTGTGAAAGGACACTCAGTCAGGGAAAGCGAGGCCGGCTGTGTGCTACCTGAGTACGTTGACGTGTTTTATGAGAGAAATATGACCTGTGTGGAACCTGAACTGAGCATGTTAGTGAAAGGACACTCAGTCAGGGAAAGGGAGGCCAGCTGTGTGCTGCCTGAGTACGTTGAAGTGTTTTATGAGAGAAATATGACCTGTGTGGAACCTGAACTGAGCCTGTTTGTGAAAGGACACTCAGTCAGGGAAAGGGAGGCCAGCTGTGTGCTGCCTGAATATGTTGAAGTGTTTTATGAGATAAATATGACCTGTGTGGAAACTGAACAGAGCATGTTTGTGAAAGGACACTCAGTCAGGGAAAGGGAGGCCAGCTGGGTGCTGCCTGAATATGTTGAAGTGTTTTATGAGAGAAATATGACCTGTGTGGAACCTGAACGGAGCCTGTTCGTAAAAGAACACTCAGTCAGGGAAAGGGAGGCCAGCTGTGTGCTGCCTGAGTACGTTGAAGTGGTTTATGAGAGGAATATGAACTGTGTGGAACCTAAACTGAGCATGTTTGTGAAAGGACACTCAGTCAGGGAAAGGGAGGCCGGCTGTGTGCTGCCTGAGTACGTTGAAGTGTTTTATGAGAGAAATATGACCTTTGTGGAACCTGAACTGAGCCTGTTTGTGAAAGGACACTCAGTCAGGGAAAGGGAGGCCAGGTGTGTGCTGCCTGAATATGTTGAAGTGTTTTATGAGAGAAATATGACCTGTGTGGAACCTGAACTGAGCCTGTTTGTGAAAGCACACTCAGTCAGGGAAAGGGAGGCCAGCTGTGTGCTGCCTGAGTACGTTGAAGTGTTTTATGAGAGAAATATGACCTGTGTGGAACCTGAACTGAGCCTGTTTGTGAAAGGACACTCAGTCAGGGAAAGGGAGGCCGGCTGTGTGCTGCCTGAGTACGTTGAAGTGGTTTATGAGAGAAATATGACCTGTGTGGAACCTGAACTGAGCCTGTTTGTGAAAGGACACTCAGTCAGGGAAAGCGAGGCCGGCTGTGTGCTACCTGAGTACGTTGACGTGTTTTATGAGAGAAATATGACCTGTGTGGAACCTGAACTGAGCATGTTAGTGAAAGAACACTCAGTCAGGGAAAGGGAGGCCGGCTGTGTGCTGCCTGAGTACGTTGAAATGTTTTATGAGAGAAATATGACCTGTGTGGAACCTGAACTGAGCCTGTTTGTGAAAGGACACTCAGTCAGGGAAAGGGAGGCCAGCTGTGTGCTGCCTGAATATGTTGAAGTGTTTTATGAGAGAAATATGACCTGTGTGGAACCTGAACTGAGCCTGTTTGTGAAAGGACACTCAGTCAGGGAAAGGGAGGCTGGCTGTGTGCTGCCTGAGTACGTTGAAGTGTTTTATGAGAGAAATATGACCTGTGTGGAACCTGAACTGAGCGTGTTTGTGAAAGAACACTCAGTCAGGGAAAGGGAGGCCGGCTGTGTGCTGCCTGAGTACGTTGAAGTGTTTTATGAGAGAAATATGACCTGTGTGGAACCTGAACTGAGCCTGTTTGTGAAAGGACACTCAGTCAGGGAAAGGGAGGCCAGCTGTGTGCTGCCTGAGTACGTTGAAAAGTTTTATAAGAGAAATATGACCTGTGTGGAACCTGAACTGAGCCTGTTTGTGAAAGGACACTCAGTCAGGGAAAGGGAGGCCAGCTGTGTGCTGCCTGAGTATGTTGAAGTGTTTTATGAGAGAAATATGACCTGTGTGGAACCTGAACTGAGCCTGTTTGTGAAAGGACACTCAGTCAGGGAAAGGGAGGCCAGCTGTGTGCTGCCTGAATACGTTGAAGTGTTTTATGAGAGAAATATGACCTGTGTGGAACCTGAACAGAGCATGTTTGTGAAAGGACACTCAGTCAGGGAAAGGGAGGCCGGCTGTGTGCTGCCTGAGTACGTTGAAGTGTTTTATGAGAGAATTATGACCTGTGTGGAACCTGAACTGAGCCTGTTTGTGAAAGGACACTCAGTCAGGGAAAGGGAGGCCGGCTGTGTGCTGCCTGAGTACATTGAAGTGTTTTATGAGAGAAATATGACCTGTGTGGAACCTGAACTGAGCCTGTTTGTGAAAGGACACTCAGTCAGGGAAAGGGAGGCCAGCTGTGTGCTGCCTGAATATGTTGACGTGTTTTATGAGAGGAATATGACCTGTGTGGAACCTGAACTGAGCATGTTTGTGAAACGACACTCAGTCAGGGAAAGGGAGGCCGGCTGTGTGCTGCCTGAGTACGTTGAAGTGTTTTATGAGAGAAATATGACCTTTGTGGAACCTGAACTGAGCCTGTTTGTGAAAGGACACTCAGTCAGGGAAAGGGAGGCCAGCTGTGTGCTGCCTGAATATGTTGAAGTGTTTTATGAGAGAAATATGACCTGTGTGGAACCTGAACTGAGCCTGTTTGTGAAAGCACACTCAGTCAGGGAAAGGGAGGCCAGCTGTGTGCTGCCTGAGTACGTTGAAGTGTTTTATGAGAGAAATATGACCTGTGTGGAACCTGAACTGAGCCTGTTTGTGAAAGGACACTCAGTCAGGGAAAGGGAGGCCGGCTGTGTGCTGCCTGAGTACGTTGAAGTGGTTTATGAGAGAAATATGACCTGTGTGGAACCTGAACTGAGCCTGTTTGTGAAAGGACACTCAGTCAGGGAAAGCGAGGCCGGCTGTGTGCTACATGAGTACGTTGACGTGTTTTATGAGAGAAATATGACCTTTGTGGAACCTGAACTGAGCATGTTAGTGAAAGGACACTCAGTCAGGGAAAGGGAGGCCAGCTGTGTGCTGCCTGAGTACGTTGAAGTGTTTTATGAGAGAAATATGACCTGTGTGGAACCTGAACTGAGCCTGTTTGTGAAAAGACACTCAGTCAGGGAAAGGGAGGCCAGCTGTGTGCTGCCTGAATATGTTGAAGTGTTTTATGAGATAAATATGACCTGTGTGGAAACTGAACAGAGCATGTTTGTGAAAGGACACTCAGTCAGGGAAAGGGAGGCCAGCTGGGTGCTGCCTGAATATGTTGAAGTGTTTTATGAGAGAAATATGACCTGTGTGGAACCTGAACGGAGCCTGTTCGTGAAAGAACACTCAGTCAGGGAAAGGGAGGCCAGCTGTGTGCTGCCTGAGTACATTGAAGTGTTTTATGAGAGAAATATGACCTGTGTGGAACCTGAACTGAGCCTGTTTGTGAAAGGACACTCAGTCAGGGAAAGGGAGGCCAGCTGTGTGCTGCCTGAATATGTTGACGTGTTTTATGAGAGGAATATGAACTGTGTGGAACCTGAACTGAGCATGTTTGTGAAACGACACTCAGTCAGGGAAAGGGAGGCCGGCTGTGTGCTGCCTGAGTACGTTGAAGTGTTTTATGAGAGAAATATGACCTTTGTGGAACCTGAACTGAGCCTGTTTGTGAAAGGACACTCAGTCAGGGAAAGGGAGGCCAGGTGTGTGCTGCCTGAATATGTTGAAGTGTTTTATGAGAGAAATATGACCTGTGTGGAACCTGAACTGAGCCTGTTTGTGAAAGCACACTCAGTCAGGGAAAGGGAGGCCAGCTGTGTGCTGCCTGAGTACGTTGAAGTGTTTTATGAGAGAAATATGACCTGTGTGGAACCTGAACTGAGCCTGTTTGTGAAAGGACACTCAGTCAGGGAAAGGGAGGCCGGCTGTGTGCTGCCTGAGTACGTTGAAGTGGTTTATGAGAGAAATATGACCTGTGTGGAACCTGAACTGAGCCTGTTTGTGAAAGGACACTCAGTCAGGGAAAGCGAGGCCGGCTGTGTGCTACCTGAGTACGTTGACGTGTTTTATGAGAGAAATATGACCTGTGTGGAACCTGAACTGAGCATGTTAGTGAAAGGACACTCAGTCAGGGAAAGGGAGGCCGGCTGTGTGCTGCCTGAGTACGTTGAAGTGTTTTATGAGAGAAATATGACCTGTGTGGAACCTGAACTGAGCCTGTTTGTGAAAGGACACTCAGTCAGGGAAAGGGAGGCCAGCTGTGTGCTGCCTGAATATGTTGAAGTGTTTTATGAGATAAATATGACCTGTGTGGAACCTGAACAGAGCATGTTTGTGAAAGGACACTCAGTCAGGGAAAGGGAGGCCAGCTGGGTGCTGCCTGAATATGTTGAAGTGTTTTATGAGAGAAATATGACCTGTGTGGAACCTGAACGGAGCCTGTTCGTGAAAGAACACTCAGTCAGGGAAAGGGAGGCCAGCTGTGTGCTGCCTGAGTACGTTGAAGTGTTTTATGAGAGAAATATGACCTGCGTGGAACCTGAACTGAGCCTGTTTGTGAAAGGACACTCAGTCAGGGAAAGGGAGGCCAGCTGTGTGCTGCCTGAATATGTTGAAGTGTTTTATGAGAGAAATATGACCTGCGTGGAACCTGAACTGAGCCTGTTTGTGAAAGGACACTCAGTCAGGGAAAGGGAGGCCGGCTGTGTGCTGCCTGAGTACGTTGAAGTGTTTTATGAGAGAAATATGACCTGTGTGGAACCTGAACTGAGCCTGTTTGTGAAAGGACACTCAGTCACGGAAAGAGAGGCCAGCTGTGTGCTGCCTGAGTACGTTGAAGTGTTTTATGAGAGAAATATGACCTGTGTGGAACCTGAACTGAGCCTGTTTGTGAAAGCACACTCAGTCAGGGAAAGGGAGGCCAGCTGTGTGCTGCCTGAGTATGTTGAAGTGTTTTATGAGAGAAATATGACCTGTGTGGAACCTGAACTGAGCCTGTTTGTGAAAGGACACTCAGTCAGGGAAAGGGAGGCCAGCTGTGTGCTGCCTGAATACGTTGAAGTGTTTTATGAGAGAAATATGACCTGTGTGGAACCTGAACAGAGCATGTTTGTGAAAGGACACTCAGTCAGGGAAAGGGAGGCCAGCTGTGTGCTGCCTGAGTACGTTGAAGTGTTTTATGAGAGAATTATGACCTGTGTGGAACCTGAACAGAGCATGTTTGTGAAAGGACACTCAGTCAGGGAAAGGGAGGCCAGCTGTGTGCTGCCTGAATATGTTGAAGTGTTTTATGAGAGAATTATGATCTGTGTGGAACCTGAACTGAGCCTGTTTGTGAAAGGACACTCAGTCAGGGAAAGGGAGGCCAGCTGTGTGCTGCCTGAGTACATTGAAGTGTTTTATGAGAGAAATATGACCTGTGTGGAACCTGAACTGAGCCTGTTTGTGAAAGGACACTCAGTCAGGGAAAGGGAGGCCAGCTGTGTGCTGCCTGAATATGTTGACGTGTTTTATGAGAGAAATATGACCTGTGTGGAACCTGAACTGAGCCTGTTTGTGAAAGGACACTCAGTCAAGGAAAGAGAGGCCAGCTGTGTGCTGCCTGAGTACGTTGAAGTGTTTTATGAGAGAAATATGACCTGTGTGGAACCTGAACTGAGCCTGTTTGTGAAAGCACACTCAGTCAGGGAAAGGGAGGCCAGCTGTGTGCTGCCTGAGTATGTTGAAGTGTTTTATGAGAGAAATATGACCTGTGTGGAACCTGAACTGAGCCTGTTTGTGAAAGGACACTCAGTCAGGGAAAGGGAGGCCAGCTGTGTGCTGCCTGAATACGTTGAAGTGTTTTATGAGAGAAATATGACCTGTGTGGAACCTGAACAGAGCATGTTTGTGAAAGGACACTCAGTCAGGGAAAGGGAGGCCAGCTGTGTGCTGCCTGAGTACGTTGAAGTGTTTTATGAGAGAAATATGACCTGCGTGGAACCTGAACAGAGCATGTTTGTGAAAGGACACTCAGTCAGGGAAAGGGAGGCCTGCTGTGTGCTGCCTGAATATGTTGAAGTGTTTTATGAGAGAATTATGACCTGTGTGGAACCTGAACTGAGCCTGTTTGTGAAAGGACAGTCAGTCAGGGAAAGGGAGGCCAGCTGTGTGCTGCCTGAGTACGTTGAAGTGTTTTATGAGAGAAATATGACCTGTGTGGAACCAGAACTGAGCCTGTTTGTGAAAGAACACTCAGTCAGGGAAAGGGAGGCCGGCTGTGTGCTGCCTGAGTACGTTGAAATGTTTTATGAGAGAAATATGACCTCTGTGGAACCTGAACTGAGCCTGTTTGTGAAAGGACACTCAGTCAGGGAAAGGGAGGCCAGCTGTGTGCTGCCTGAATATGTTGAAGTGTTTTATGAGAGAAATATGACCTGTGTGGAACCTGAACTGAGCCTGTTTGTGAAAGGACACTCAGTCAGGGAAAGGGAGGCTGGCTGTGTGCTGCCTGAGTACGTTGAAGTGTTTTATGAGAGAAATATGACCTGTGTGGAACCTGAACTGAGCGTGTTTGTGAAAGAACACTCAGTCAGGGAAAGGGAGGCCGGCTGTGTGCTGCCTGAGTACGTTGAAGTGTTTTATGAGAGAAATATGACCTGTGTGGAACCTGAACTGAGCCTGTTTGTGAAAGGACACTCAGTCAGGGAAAGGGAGGCCAGCTGTGTGCTGCCTGAGTACGTTGAAAAGTTTTATGAGAGAAATATGACCTGTGTGGAACCTGAACTGAGCCTGTTTGTGAAAGGACACTCAGTCAGGGAAAGGGAGGCCAGCTGTGTGCTGCCTGAGTATGTTGAAGTGTTTTATGAGAGAAATATGACCTGTGTGGAACCTGAACTGAGCCTGTTTGTGAAAGCACACTCAGTCAGGGAAAGGGAGGCCAGCTGTGTGCTGCCTGAATACGTTGAAGTGTTTTATGAGAGAAATATGACCTGTGTGGAACCTGAACAGAGCATGTTTGTGAAAGGACACTCAGTCAGGGAAAGGGAGGCCGGCTGTGTGCTGCCTGAGTACGTTGAAGTGTTTTATGAGAGAATTATGACCTGTGTGGAACCTGAACTGAGCCTGTTTGTGAAAGGACACTCAGTCAGGGAAAGGGAGGCCAGCTGTGTGCTGCCTGAGTACATTGAAGTGTTTTATGAGAGAAATATGACCTGTGTGG
Source organism: Eublepharis macularius (assembly GCF_028583425.1). Taxonomy (NCBI): domain Eukaryota; kingdom Metazoa; phylum Chordata; class Lepidosauria; order Squamata; family Eublepharidae; genus Eublepharis; species Eublepharis macularius. Next base: position 110,510 of record NW_026559725.1, on the reverse strand, counting down.
AACCTGAACTGAGCCTGTTTGTGAAAGGACACTCAGTCAGGGAAAGGGAGGCCAGCTGTGTGCTGCCTGAATATGTTGACGTGTTTTATGAGAGGAATATGACCTGTGTGGAACCTGAACTGAGCATGTTTGTGAAACGACACTCAGTCAGGGAAAGGGAGGCCGGCTGTGTGCTGCCTGAGTACGTTGAAGTGTTTTATGAGAGAAATATGACCTTTGTGGAACCTGAACTGAGCCTGTTTGTGAAAGGACACTCAGTCAGGGAAAGGGAGGCCAGCTGTGTGCTGCCTGAATATGTTGAAGTGTTTTATGAGAGAAATATGACCTGTGTGGAACCTGAACTGAGCCTGTTTGTGAAAGGACACTCAGTCAGGGAAAGGGAGGCCAGCTGTGTGCTGCCTGAATACGTTGAAGTGTTTTATGAGAGAAATATGACCTGTGTGGAACCTGAACAGAGCATGTTTGTGAAAGGACACTCAGTCAGGGAAAGGGAGGCCAGCTGTGTGCTGCCTGAGTACGTTGAAGTGTTTTATGAGAGAAATATGACCTGTGTGGAACCTGAACAGAGCATGTTTGTGAAAGGACACTCAGTCAGGGAAAGGGAGGCCTGCTGTGTGCTGCCTGAATATGTTGAAGTGTTTTATGAGAGAATTATGACCTGTGTGGAACCTGAACTGAGCCTGTTTGTGAAAGGACAGTCAGTCAGGGAAAGGGAGGCCAGCTGTGTGCTGCCTGAGTACGTTGAAGTGTTTTATGAGAGAAATATGACCTGTGTGGAACCAGAACTGAGCCTGTTTGTGAAAGAACACTCAGTCAGGGAAAGGGAGGCCGGCTGTGTGCTGCCTGAGTACGTTGAAATGTTTTATGAGAGAAATATGACCTCTGTGGAACCTGAACTGAGCCTGTTTGTGAAAGGACACTCAGTCAGGGAAAGGGAGGCCAGCTGTGTGCTGCCTGAATATGTTGAAGTGTTTTATGAGAGAAATATGACCTGTGTGGAACCTGAACTGAGCCTGTTTGTGAAAGGACACTCAGTCAGGGAAAGGGAGGCTGGCTGTGTGCTGCCTGAGTACGTTGAAGTGTTTTATGAGAGAAATATGACCTGTGTGGAACCTGAACTGAGCGTGTTTGTGAAAGAACACTCAGTCAGGGAAAGGGAGGCCGGCTGTGTGCTGCCTGAGTACGTTGAAGTGTTTTATGAGAGAAATATGACCTGTGTGGAACCTGAACTGAGCCTGTTTGTGAAAGGACACTCAGTCAGGGAAAGGGAGGCCAGCTGTGTGCTGCCTGAGTACGTTGAAAAGTTTTATGAGAGAAATATGACCTGTGTGGAACCTGAACTGAGCCTGTTTGTGAAAGGACACTCAGTCAGGGAAAGGGAGGCCAGCTGTGTGCTGCCTGAGTATGTTGAAGTGTTTTATGAGAGAAATATGACCTGTGTGGAACCTGAACTGAGCCTGTTTGTGAAAGGACACTCAGTCAGGGAAAGGGAGGCCAGCTGTGTGCTGCCTGAATACGTTGAAGTGTTTTATGAGAGAAATATGACCTGTGTGGAACCTGAACAGAGCATGTTTGTGAAAGGACACTCAGTCAGGGAAAGGGAGGCCGGCTGTGTGCTGCCTGAGTACGTTGAAGTGTTTTATGAGAGAATTATGACCTGTGTGGAACCTGAACTGAGCCTGTTTGTGAAAGGACACTCAGTCAGGGAAAGGGAGGCCGGCTGTGTGCTGCCTGAGTACGTTGAAGAGTTTTATGAGAGAAATATGACCTGTGTGGAACCTGAACTGAGCATGTTTGTGAAACGACACTCAGTCAGGGAAAGGGAGGCCTGCTGTGTGCTGCCTGAGTACGTTGAAGTGTTTTATGAGAGAAATATGACCTTTGTGGAACCTGAACTGAGCCTGTTTGTGAAAGGACACTCAGTCAGGGAAAGGGAGGCCAGCTGTGTGCTGCCTGAATATGTTGAAGTGTTTTATGAGAGAAATATGACCTGTGTGGAACCTGAACTGAGCCTGTTTGTGAAAGCACACTCAGTCAGGGAAAGGGAGGCCAGCTGTGTGCTGCCTGAGTACGTTGAAGTGTTTTATGAGAGAAATATGACCTGTGTGGAACCTGAACTGAGCCTGTTTGTGAAAGTACACTCAGTCAGGGAAAGGGAGGCCGGCTGTGTGCTGCCTGAGTACGTTGAAGTGGTTTATGAGAGAAATATGACCTGTGTGGAACCTGAACTGAGCCTGTTTGTGAAAGGACACTCAGTCAGGGAAAGCGAGGCCGGCTGTGTGCTACCTGAGTACGTTGACGTGTTTTATGAGAGAAATATGACCTGTGTGGAACCTGAACTGAGCATGTTAGTGAAAGGACACTCAGTCAGGGAAAGGGAGGCCAGCTGTGTGCTGCCTGAGTACGTTGAAGTGTTTTATGAGAGAAATATGACCTGTGTGGAACCTGAACTGAGCCTGTTTGTGAAAGGACACTCAGTCAGGGAAAGGGAGGCCAGCTGTGTGCTGCCTGAATATGTTGAAGTGTTTTATGAGATAAATATGACCTGTGTGGAAACTGAACAGAGCATGTTTGTGAAAGGACACTCAGTCAGGGAAAGGGAGGCCAGCTGGGTGCTGCCTGAATATGTTGAAGTGTTTTATGAGAGAAATATGACCTGTGTGGAACCTGAACGGAGCCTGTTCGTGAAAGAACACTCAGTCAGGGAAAGGGAGGCCAGCTGTGTGCTGCCTGAGTACATTGAAGTGTTTTATGAGAGAAATATGACCTGTGTGGAACCTGAACTGAGCCTGTTTGTGAAAGGACACTCAGTCAGGGAAAGGGAGGCCAGCTGTGTGCTGCCTGAATATGTTGACGTGTTTTATGAGAGGAATATGAACTGTGTGGAACCTGAACTGAGCATGTTTGTGAAACGACACTCAGTCAGGGAAAGGGAGGCCGGCTGTGTGCTGCCTGAGTACGTTGAAGTGTTTTATGAGAGAAATATGACCTTTGTGGAACCTGAACTGAGCCTGTTTGTGAAAGGACACTCAGTCAGGGAAAGGGAGGCCAGGTGTGTGCTGCCTGAATATGTTGAAGTGTTTTATGAGAGAAATATGACCTGTGTGGAACCTGAACTGAGCCTGTTTGTGAAAGCACACTCAGTCAGGGAAAGGGAGGCCAGCTGTGTGCTGCCTGAGTACGTTGAAGTGTTTTATGAGAGAAATATGACCTGTGTGGAACCTGAACTGAGCCTGTTTGTGAAAGGACACTCAGTCAGGGAAAGGGAGGCCGGCTGTGTGCTGCCTGAGTACGTTGAAGTGGTTTATGAGAGAAATATGACCTGTGTGGAACCTGAACTGAGCCTGTTTGTGAAAGGACACTCAGTCAGGGAAAGCGAGGCCGGCTGTGTGCTACCTGAGTACGTTGACGTGTTTTATGAGAGAAATATGACCTGTGTGGAACCTGAACTGAGCCTGTTTGTGAAAGAACACTCAGTCAGGGAAAGGGAGGCCGGCTGTGTGCTGCCTGAGTACGTTGAAATGTTTTATGAGAGAAATATGACCTCTGTGGAACCTGAACTGAGCCTGTTTGTGAAAGGACACTCAGTCAGGGAAAGGGAGGCCAGCTGTGTGCTGCCTGAATATGTTGAAGTGTTTTATGAGATAAATATGACCTGTGTGGAAACTGAACAGAGCATGTTTGTGAAAGGACACTCAGTCAGGGAAAGGGAGGCCAGCTGGGTGCTGCCTGAATATGTTGAAGTGTTTTATGAGAGAAATATGACCTGTGTGGAACCTGAACGGAGCCTGTTCGTGAAAGAACACTCAGTCAGGGAAAGGGAGGCCAGCTGTGTGCTGCCTGAATATGTTGACGTGTTTTATGAGAGGAATATGAACTGTGTGGAACCTGAACTGAGCATGTTTGTGAAAGGACACTCAGTCAGGGAAAGGGAGGCCGGCTGTGTGCTGCCTGAGTACGTTGAAGTGTTTTATGAGAGAAATATGACCTTTGTGGAACCTGAACTGAGCCTGTTTGTGAAAGGACACTCAGTCAGGGAAAGGGAGGCCAGGTGTGTGCTGCCTGAATATGATGAAGTGTTTTATGAGAGAAATATGACCTGTGTGGAACCTGAACTGAGCCTGTTTGTGAAAGCACACTCAGTCAGGGAAAGGGAGGCCAGCTGTGTGCTGCCTGAGTACGTTGAAGTGTTTTATGAGAGAAATATGACCTGTGTGGAACCTGAACTGAGCATGTTTGTGAAAGGACACTCAGTCAGGGAAAGGGAGGCCGGCTGTGTGCTGCCTGAGTACATTGAAGTGTTTTATGAGAGAATTATGACCTGTGTGGAACCTGAACTGAGCCTGTTTGTGAAAGGACACTCAGTCAGGGAAAGGGAGGCCAGCTGTGTGCTGCCTGAGTACATTGAAGTGTTTTATGAGAGAAATATGACCTGTGTGGAACCTGAACTGAGCCTGTTTGTGAAAGGACACTCAGTCAGGGAAAGGGAGGCCAGCTGTGTGCTGCCTGAATATGTTGACGTGTTTTATGAGAGGAATATGACCTGTGTGGAACCTGAACTGAGCATGTTTGTGAAACGACACTCAGTCAGGGAAAGGGAGGCCGGCTGTGTGCTGCCTGAGTACGTTGAAGTGTTTTATGAGAGAAATATGACCTTTGTGGAACCTGAACTGAGCCTGTTTGTGAAAGGACACTCAGTCAGGGAAAGGGAGGCCAGCTGTGTGCTGCCTGAATATGTTGAAGTGTTTTATGAGAGAAATATGACCTGTGTGGAACCTGAACTGAGCCTGTTTGTGAAAGGACACTCAGTCAGGGAAAGGGAGGCCAGCTGTGTGCTGCCTGAATACGTTGAAGTGTTTTATGAGAGAAATATGACCTGTGTGGAACCTGAACAGAGCATGTTTGTGAAAGGACACTCAGTCAGGGAAAGGGAGGCCAGCTGTGTGCTGCCTGAGTACGTTGAAGTGTTTTATGAGAGAAATATGACCTGTGTGGAACCTGAACAGAGCATGTTTGTGAAAGGACACTCAGTCAGGGAAAGGGAGGCCTGCTGTGTGCTGCCTGAATATGTTGAAGTGTTTTATGAGAGAATTATGACCTGTGTGGAACCTGAACTGAGCCTGTTTGTGAAAGGACAGTCAGTCAGGGAAAGGGAGGCCAGCTGTGTGCTGCCTGAGTACGTTGAAGTGTTTTATGAGAGAAATATGACCTGTGTGGAACCAGAACTGAGCCTGTTTGTGAAAGAACACTCAGTCAGGGAAAGGGAGGCCGGCTGTGTGCTGCCTGAGTACGTTGAAATGTTTTATGAGAGAAATATGACCTCTGTGGAACCTGAACTGAGCCTGTTTGTGAAAGGACACTCAGTCAGGGAAAGGGAGGCCAGCTGTGTGCTGCCTGAATATGTTGAAGTGTTTTATGAGAGAAATATGACCTGTGTGGAACCTGAACTGAGCCTGTTTGTGAAAGGACACTCAGTCAGGGAAAGGGAGGCTGGCTGTGTGCTGCCTGAGTACGTTGAAGTGTTTTATGAGAGAAATATGACCTGTGTGGAACCTGAACTGAGCGTGTTTGTGAAAGAACACTCAGTCAGGGAAAGGGAGGCCGGCTGTGTGCTGCCTGAGTACGTTGAAGTGTTTTATGAGAGAAATATGACCTGTGTGGAACCTGAACTGAGCCTGTTTGTGAAAGGACACTCAGTCAGGGAAAGGGAGGCCAGCTGTGTGCTGCCTGAGTACGTTGAAAAGTTTTATGAGAGAAATATGACCTATGTGGAACCTGAACTGAGCCTGTTTGTGAAAGGACACTCAGTCAGGGAAAGGGAGGCCAGCTGTGTGCTGCCTGAGTATGTTGAAGTGTTTTATGAGAGAAATATGACCTGTGTGGAACCTGAACTGAGCCTGTTTGTGAAAGGACACTCAGTCACGGAAAGGGAGGCCAGCTGTGTGCTGCCTGAATACGTTGAAGTGTTTTATGAGAGAAATATGACCTGTGTGGAACCTGAACAGAGCATGTTTGTGAAAGGACACTCAGTCAGGGAAAGGGAGGCCGGCTGTGTGCTGCCTGAGTACGTTGAAGTGTTTTATGAGAGAATTATGACCTGTGTGGAACCTGAACTGAGCCTGTTTGTGAAAGGACACTCAGTCAGGGAAAGGGAGGCCAGCTGTGTGCTGCCTGAGTACATTGAAGTGTTTTATGAGAGAAATATGACCTGTGTGGAACCTGAACTGAGCCTGTTTGTGAAAGGACACTCAGTCAGGGAAAGGGAGGCCAGCTGTGTGCTGCCTGAATATGTTGACGTGTTTTATGAGAGGAATATGACCTGTGTGGAACCTGAACTGAGCATGTTTGTGAAACGACACTCAGTCAGGGAAAGGGAGGCCGGCTGTGTGCTGCCTGAGTACGTTGAAGTGTTTTATGAGAGAAATATGACCTTTGTGGAACCTGAACTGAGCCTGTTTGTGAAAGGACACTCAGTCAGGGAAAGGGAGGCCAGCTGTGTGCTGCCTGAATATGTTGAAGTGTTTTATGAGAGAAATATGACCTGTGTGGAACCTGAACTGAGCCTGTTTGTGAAAGCACACTCAGTCAGGGAAAGGGAGGCCAGCTGTGTGCTGCCTGAGTACGTTGAAGTGTTTTATGAGAGAAATATGACCTGTGTGGAACCTGAACTGAGCCTGTTTGTGAAAGGACAGTCAGTCAGGGAAAGGGAGGCCGGCTGTGTGCTGCCTGAGTACGTTGAAGTGGTTTATGAGAGAAATATGACCTGTGTGGAACCTGAACTGAGCCTGTTTGTGAAAGGACACTCAGTCAGGGAAAGCGAGGCCGGCTGTGTGCTACCTGAGTACGTTGACGTGTTTTATGAGAGAAATATGACCTGTGTGGAACCTGAACTGAGCATGTTAGTGAAAGGACACTCAGTCAGGGAAAGGGAGGCCAGCTGTGTGCTGCCTGAGTACGTTGAAGTGTTTTATGAGAGAAATATGACCTGTGTGGAACCTGAACTGAGCCTGTTTGTGAAAGGACACTCAGTCAGGGAAAGGGAGGCCAGCTGTGTGCTGCCTGAATATGTTGAAGTGTTTTATGAGATAAATATGACCTGTGTGGAAACTGAACAGAGCATGTTTGTGAAAGGACACTCAGTCAGGGAAAGGGAGGCCAGCTGGGTGCTGCCTGAATATGTTGAAGTGTTTTATGAGAGAAATATGACCTGTGTGGAACCTGAACGGAGCCTGTTCGTGAAAGAACACTCAGTCAGGGAAAGGGAGGCCAGCTGTGTGCTGCCTGAGTACATTGAAGTGTTTTATGAGAGAAATATGACCTGTGTGGAACCTGAACTGAGCCTGTTTGTGAAAGGACACTCAGTCAGGGAAAGGGAGGCCAGCTGTGTGCTGCCTGAATATGTTGACGTGTTTTATGAGAGAAATATGACCTGTGTGGAACCTGAACTGAGCCTGTTTGTGAAAGGACACTCAGTCAGGGAAAGGGAGGCCAGGTGTGTGCTGCCTGAATATGTTGAAGTGTTTTATGAGAGAAATATGACCTGTGTGGAACCTGAACTGAGCCTGTTTGTGAAAGCACACTCAGTCAGGGAAAGGGAGGCCAGCTGTGTGCTGCCTGAGTACGTTGAAGTGTTTTATGAGAGAAATATGACCTGTGTGGAACCTGAACTGAGCCTGTTTGTGAAAGGACACTCAGTCAGGGAAAGGGAGGCCGGCTGTGTGCTGCCTCAGTACGTTGAAGTGGTTTTTGAGAGAAATATGACCTGTGTGGAACCTGAACTGAGCCTGTTTGTGAAAGGACACTCAGTCAGGGAAAGCGAGGCCGGCTGTGTGCTACCTGAGTACGTTGACGTGTTTTATGAGAGAAATATGACCTGTGTGGAACCTGAACTGAGCCTGTTTGTGAAAGAACACTCAGTCAGGGAAAGGGAGGCCGGCTGTGTGCTGCCTGAGTACGTTGAAATGTTTTATGAGAGAAATATGACCTCTGTGGAACCTGAACTGAGCCTGTTTGTGAAAGGACACTCAGTCAGGGAAAGGGAGGCCAGCTGTGTGTTGCCTGAATATGTTGAAGTGTTTTATGAGATAAATATGACCTGTGTGGAAACTGAACAGAGCATGTTTGTGAAAGGACACTCAGTCAGGGAAAGGGAGGCCAGCTGGGTGCTGCCTGAATATGTTGAAGTGTTTTATGAGAGAAATATGACCTGTGTGGAACCTGAACGGAGCCTGTTCGTGAAAGAACACTCAGTCAGGGAAAGGGAGGCCAGCTGTGTGCTGCCTGAATATGTTGACGTGTTTTATGAGAGGAATATGAACTGTGTGGAACCTGAACTGAGCCTGTTTGTGAAAGGACACTCAGTCAGGGAAAGGGAGGCCGGCTGTGTGCTGCCTGAGTACGTTGAAGTGTTTTATGAGAGAAATATGACCTTTGTGGAACCTGAACTGAGCCTGTTTGTGAAAGGACACTCAGTCAGGGAAAGGGAGGCCAGGTGTGTGCTGCCTGAATATGATGAAGTGTTTTATGAGAGAAATATGACCTGTGTGGAACCTGAACTGAGCCTGTTTGTGAAAGCACACTCAGTCAGGGAAAGGGAGGCCAGCTGTGTGCTGCCTGAGTACGTTGAAGTGTTTTATGAGAGAAATATGACCTGTGTGGAACCTGAACTGAGCCTGTTTGTGAAAGGACACTCAGTCAGGGAAAGGGAGGCCGGCTGTGTGCTGCCTGACTACGTTGAAGTGGTTTATGAGAGAAATATGACCTGTGTGGAACCTGAACTGAGCCTGTTTGTGAAAGGACACTCAGTCAGGGAAAGCGAGGCCGGCTGTGTGCTACCTGAGTACGTTGACGTGTTTTATGAGAGAAATATGACCTGTGTGGAACCTGAACTGAGCATGTTAGTGAAAGAACACTCAGTCAGGGAAAGGGAGGCCGGCTGTGTGCTGCCTGAGTACGTTGAAATGTTTTATGAGAGAAATATGACCTGTGTGGAACCTGAACTGAGCCTCTTTGTGAAAGGACACTCAGTCAGGGAAAGGGAGGCCAGCTGTGTGCTGCCTGAATATGTTGAAGTGTTTTATGAGAGAAATATGACCTGTGTGGAACCTGAACTGAGCCTGTTTGTGAAAGGACACTCAGTCAGGGAAAGGGAGGCTGGCTGTGTGCTGCCTGAGTACGTTGAAGTGTTTTATGAGAGAAATATGACCTGTGTGGAACCTGAACTGAGCGTGTTTGTGAAAGAACACTCAGTCAGGGAAAGGGAGGCCGGCTGTGTGCTGCCTGAGTACGTTGAAGTGTTTTATGAGAGAAATATGACCTGTGTGGAACCTGAACTGAGCCTGTTTGTGAAAGGACACTCAGTCAGGGAAAGGGAGGCCAGCTGTGTGCTGCCTGAGTACGTTGAAAAGTTTTATAAGAGAAATATGACCTGTGTGGAACCTGAACTGAGCCTGTTTGTGAAAGGACACTCAGTCAGGGAAAGGGAGGCCAGCTGTGTGCTGCCTGAGTATGTTGAAGTGTTTTATGAGAGAAATATGACCTGTGTGGAACCTGAACTGAGCCTGTTTGTGAAAGGACACTCAGTCAGGGAAAGGGAGGCCAGCTGTGTGCTGCCTGAATACGTTGAAGTGTTTTATGAGAGAAATATGACCTGTGTGGAACCTGAACAGAGCATGTTTGTGAAAGGACACTCAGTCAGGGAAAGGGAGGCCGGCTGTGTGCTGCCTGAGTACGTTGAAGTGTTTTATGAGAGAATTATGACCTGTGTGGAACCTGAACTGAGCCTGTTTGTGAAAGGACACTCAGTCAGGGAAAGGGAGGCCGGCTGTGTGCTGCCTGAGTACATTGAAGTGTTTTATGAGAGAAATATGACCTGTGTGGAACCTGAACTGAGCCTGTTTGTGAAAGGACACTCAGTCAGGGAAAGGGAGGCCAGCTGTGTGCTGCCTGAATATGTTGACGTGTTTTATGAGAGGAATATGACCTGTGTGGAACCTGAACTGAGCATGTTTGTGAAACGACACTCAGTCAGGGAAAGGGAGGCCGGCTGTGTGCTGCCTGAGTACGTTGAAGTGTTTTATGAGAGAAATATGACCTTTGTGGAACCTGAACTGAGCCTGTTTGTGAAAGGACACTCAGTCAGGGAAAGGGAGGCCAGCTGTGTGCTGCCTGAATATGTTGACGTGTTTTATGAGAGGAATATGAACTGTGTGGAACCTGAACTGAGCATGTTTGTGAAACGACACTCAGTCAGGGAAAGGGAGGCCGGCTGTGTGCTGCCTGAGTACGTTGAAGTGTTTTATGAGAGAAATATGACCTTTGTGGAACCTGAACTGAGCCTGTTTGTGAAAGGACACTCAGTCAGGGAAAGGGAGGCCAGGTGTGTGCTGCCTGAATATGTTGAAGTGTTTTATGAGAGAAATATGACCTGTGTGGAACCTGAACTGAGCCTGTTTGTGAAAGCACACTCAGTCAGGGAAAGGGAGGCCAGCTGTGTGCTGCCTGAGTACGTTGAAGTGTTTTATGAGAGAAATATGACCTGTGTGGAACCTGAACTGAGCCTGTTTGTGAAAGGACACTCAGTCAGGGAAAGGGAGGCCGGCTGTGTGCTGCCTGAGTACGTTGAAGTGGTTTATGAGAGAAATATGACCTGTGTGGAACCTGAACTGAGCCTGTTTGTGAAAGGACACTCAGTCAGGGAAAGCGAGGCCAGCTGTGTGCTACCTGAGTACGTTGACGTGTTTTATGAGAGAAATATGACCTGTGTGGAACCTGAACTGAGCATGTTAGTGAAAGGACACTCAGTCAGGGAAAGGGAGGCCGGCTGTGTGCTGCCTGAGTACGTTGAAGTGTTTTATGAGAGAAATATGACCTTTGTGGAACCTGAACTGAGCCTGTTTGTGAAAGGACACTCAGTCAGGGAAAGGGAGGCCAGCTGTGTGCTGCCTGAATATGTTGACGTGTTTTATGAGAGGAATATGAACTGTGTGGAACCTGAACTGAGCATGTTTGTGAAACGACACTCAGTCAGGGAAAGGGAGGCCGGCTGTGTGCTGCCTGAGTACGTTGAAGTGTTTTATGAGAGAAATATGACCTTTGTGGAACCTGAACTGAGCCTGTTTGTGAAAGGACACTCAGTCAGGGAAAGGGAGGCCAGGTGTGTGCTGCCTGAATATGTTGAAGTGTTTTATGAGAGAAATATGACCTGTGTGGAACCTGAACTGAGCCTGTTTGTGAAAGCACACTCAGTCAGGGAAAGGGAGGCCAGCTGTGTGCTGCCTGAGTACGTTGAAGTGTTTTATGAGAGAAATATGACCTGTGTGGAACCTGAACTGAGCCTGTTTGTGAAAGGACACTCAGTCAGGGAAAGGGAGGCCGGCTGTGTGCTGCCTGAGTACGTTGAAGTGGTTTATGAGAGAAATATGACCTGTGTGGAACCTGAACTGAGCCTGTTTGTGAAAGGACACTCAGTCAGGGAAAGCGAGGCCAGCTGTGTGCTACCTGAGTACGTTGACGTGTTTTATGAGAGAAATATGACCTGTGTGGAACCTGAACTGAGCATGTTAGTGAAAGGACACTCAGTCAGGGAAAGGGAGGCCGGCTGTGTGCTGCCTGAGTACGTTGAAGTGTTTTATGAGAGAAATATGACCTGTGTGGAACCTGAACTGAGCCTGTTTGTGAAAGGACACTCAGTCAGGGAAAGGGAGGCCAGCTGTGTGCTGCCTGAATATGTTGAAGTGTTTTATGAGATAAATATGACCTGTGTGGAACCTGAACAGAGCATGTTTGTGAAAGGACACTCAGTCAGGGAAAGGGAGGCCAGCTGGGTGCTGCCTGAATATGTTGAAGTGTTTTATGAGAGAAATATGACCTGTGTGGAACCTGAACGGAGCCTGTTCGTGAAAGAACACTCAGTCAGGGAAAGGGAGACCAGCTGTGTGCTGCCTGAGTACGTTGAAGTGTTTTATGAGAGAAATATGACCTGTGTGGAACCTGAACTGAGCCTGTTTGTGAAAGGACACTCAGTCACGGAAAGGGAGGCCAGCTGTGTGCTGCCTGAATATGTTGAAGTGTTTTATGAGATAAATATGACCTGTGTGGAAACTGAACAGAGCATGTTTGTGAAAGGACACTCAGTCAGGGAAAGGGAGGCCAGCTGTGTGCTGCCTGAGTACGTTGAAGTGTTTTATGAGAGAAATATGACCTGTGTGGAACCTGAACTGAGCCTGTTTGTGAAAGGACACTCAGTCAGGGAAAGGGAGGCCGGCTGTGTGCTGCCTGAGTACGTTGAAGTGGTTTATGAGAGAAATATGACCTGTGTGGAACCTGAACTGAGCCTGTTTGTGAAAGGACACTCAGTCAGGGAAAGCGAGGCCGGCTGTGTGCTACCTGAGTACGTTGACGTGTTTTATGAGAGAAATATGACCTGTGTGGAACCTGAACTGAGCATGTTAGTGAAAGGACACTCAGTCAGGGAAAGGGAGGCCAGCTGTGTGCTGCCTGAGTACGTTGAAGTGTTTTATGAGAGAAATATGACCTGTGTGGAACCTGAACTGAGCCTGTTTGTGAAAGGACACTCAGTCTGGGAAAGGGAGGCCAGCTGTGTGCTGCCTGAATATGTTGAAGTGTTTTATGAGATAAATATGACCTGTGTGGAAACTGAACTGAGCCTGTTTGTGAAAGGACACTCAGTCAGGGAAAGGGAGGCCGGCTGTGTGCTGCCTGAGTACGTTGAAGTGGTTTATGAGAGAAATATGACCTGTGTGGAACCTGAACTGAGCCTGTTTGTGAAAGGACACTCAGTCAGGGAAAGCGAGGCCAGCTGTGTACTGCCTGAGTACATTGAAGTGTTTTATGAGAGAAATATGACCTGTGTGGAACCTGAACTGAGCCTGTTTGTCAAAGGACACTCAGTCAGGGAAAGGGAGGCCAGCTGTGTGCTGCCTGAATATGTTGACGTGTTTTATGAGAGAAATATGACCTGTGTGGAACCTGAACTGAGCCTGTTTGTGAAAGGACACTCAGTCAGGGAAAGGGAGGCCAGCTGTGTGCTGCCTGAATATGTTGAAGTGTTTTATGAGATAAATATGACCTGTGTGGAAACTGAACAGAGCATGTTTGTGAAAGGACACTCAGTCAGGGAAAGGGAGGCCAGGTGTGTGCTGCCTGAATATGTTGAAGTGTTTTATGAGAGAAATATGACCTGTGTGGAACCTGAACTGAGCCTGTTTGTGAAAGCACACTCAGTCAGGGAAAGGGAGGCCAGCTGTGTGCTGCCTGAGTACATTGAAGTGTTTTATGAGAGAAATATGACCTGTGTGGAACCTGAACTGAGCCTGTTTGTGAAAGGACACTCAGTCAGGGAAAGGGAGGCCAGCTGTGTGCTGCCTGAATATGTTGACGTGTTTTATGAGAGGAATATGAACTGTGTGGAACCTGAACTGAGCATGTTTGTGAAACGACACTCAGTCAGGGAAAGGGAGGCCGGCTGTGTGCTGCCTGAGTACGTTGAAGTGTTTTATGAGAGAAATATGACCTGTGTGGAACCTGAACTGAGCCTGTTTGTGAAAGAACACTCAGTCAGGGAAAGGGAGGCCGGCTGTGTGCTGCCTGAGTACGTTGAAATGTTTTATGAGAGAAATATGACCTCTGTGGAACCTGAACTGAGCCTGTTTGTGAAAGGACACTCAGTCAGGGAAAGGGAGGCCAGCTGTGTGCTGCCTGAGTACGTTGAAGTGTTTTATGAGAGAAATATGACCTGTGTGGAACCTGAACTGAGCCTGTTTGTGAAAGGACACTCAGTCAGGGAAAGGGAGGCCGGCTGTGTGCTGCCTGAGTACGTTGAAGTGGTTTATGAGAGAAATATGACCTGTGTGGAACCTGAACTGAGCCTGTTTGTGAAAGGACACTCAGTCAGGGAAAGCGAGGCCGGCTGTGTGCTACCTGAGTACGTTGACGTGTTTTATGAGAGAAATATGACCTGTGTGGAACCTGAACTGAGCCTGTTTGTGAAAGAACACTCAGTCAGGGAAAGGGAGGCCGGCTGTGTGCTGCCTGAGTACGTTGAAATGTTTTATGAGAGAAATATGACCTCTGTGGAACCTGAACTGAGCCTGTTTGTGAAAGGACACTCAGTCAGGGAAAGGGAGGCCAGCTGTGTGCTGCCTGAATATGTTGAAGTGTTTTATGAGATAAATATGACCTGTGTGGAAACTGAACAGAGCATGTTTGTGAAAGGACACTCAGTCAGGGAAAGGGAGGCCAGCTGGGTGCTGCCTGAATATGTTGAAGTGTTTTATGAGAGAAATATGACCTGTGTGGAACCTGAACGGAGCCTGTTCGTGAAAGAACACTCAGTCAGGGAAAGGGAGGCCAGCTGTGTGCTGCCTGAATATGTTGACGTGTTTTATGAGAGGAATATGAACTGTGTGGAACCTGAACTGAGCATGTTTGTGAAAGGACACTCAGTCAGGGAAAGGGAGGCCGGCTGTGTGCTGCCTGAGTACGTTGAAGTGTTTTATGAGAGAAATATGACCTTTGTGGAACCTGAACTGAGCCTGTTTGTGAAAGGACACTCAGTCAGGGAAAGGGAGGCCAGGTGTGTGCTGCCTGAATATGATGAAGTGTTTTATGAGAGAAATATGACCTGTGTGGAACCTGAACTGAGCCTGTTTGTGAAAGCACACTCAGTCAGGGAAAGGGAGGCCAGCTGTGTGCTGCCTGAGTACGTTGAAGTGTTTTATGAGAGAAATATGACCTGTGTGGAACCTGAACTGAGCATGTTTGTGAAAGGACACTCAGTCAGGGAAAGGGAGGCCGGCTGTGTGCTGCCTGAGTACGTTGAAGTGTTTTATGAGAGAATTATGACCTGTGTGGAACCTGAACTGAGCCTGTTTGTGAAAGGACACTCAGTCAGGGAAAGGGAGGCCAGCTGTGTGCTGCCTGAGTACATTGAAGTGTTTTATGAGAGAAATATGACCTGTGTGGAACCTGAACTGAGCCTGTTTGTGAAAGGACACTCAGTCAGGGAAAGGGAGGCCAGCTGTGTGCTGCCTGAATATGTTGACGTGTTTTATGAGAGGAATATGACCTGTGTGGAACCTGAACTGAGCATGTTTGTGAAACGACACTCAGTCAGGGAAAGGGAGGCCGGCTGTGTGCTGCCTGAGTACGTTGAAGTGTTTTATGAGAGAAATATGACCTTTGTGGAACCTGAACTGAGCCTGTTTGTGAAAGGACACTCAGTCAGGGAAAGGGAGGCCAGCTGTGTGCTGCCTGAATACGTTGAAGTGTTTTATGAGAGAAATATGACCTGTGTGGAACCTGAACAGAGCATGTTTGTGAAAGGACACTCAGTCAGGGAAAGGGAGGCCAGCTGTGTGCTGCCTGAGTACGTTGAAGTGTTTTATGAGAGAAATATGACCTGTGTGGAACCTGAACAGAGCATGTTTGTGAAAGGACACTCAGTCAGGGAAAGGGAGGCCTGCTGTGTGCTGCCTGAATATGTTGAAGTGTTTTATGAGAGAATTATGACCTGTGTGGAACCTGAACTGAGCCTGTTTGTGAAAGGACAGTCAGTCAGGGAAAGGGAGGCCAGCTGTGTGCTGCCTGAGTACGTTGAAGTGTTTTATGAGAGAAATATGACCTGTGTGGAACCAGAACTGAGCCTGTTTGTGAAAGAACACTCAGTCAGGGAAAGGGAGGCCGGCTGTGTGCTGCCTGAGTACGTTGAAATGTTTTATGAGAGAAATATGACCTCTGTGGAACCTGAACTGAGCCTGTTTGTGAAAGGACACTCAGTCAGGGAAAGGGAGGCCAGCTGTGTGCTGCCTGAATATGTTGAAGTGTTTTATGAGAGAAATATGACCTGTGTGGAACCTGAACTGAGCCTGTTTGTGAAAGGACACTCAGTCAGGGAAAGGGAGGCTGGCTGTGTGCTGCCTGAGTACGTTGAAGTGTTTTATGAGAGAAATATGACCTGTGTGGAACCTGAACTGAGCGTGTTTGTGAAAGAACACTCAGTCAGGGAAAGGGAGGCCGGCTGTGTGCTGCCTGAGTACGTTGAAGTGTTTTATGAGAGAAATATGACCTGTGTGGAACCTGAACTTAGCCTGTTTGTGAAAGGACACTCAGTCAGGGAAAGGGAGGCCAGCTGTGTGCTGCCTGAGTACGTTGAAAAGTTTTATGAGAGAAATATGACCTGTGTGGAACCTGAACTGAGCCTGTTTGTGAAAGGACACTCAGTCAGGGAAAGGGAGGCCAGCTGTGTGCTGCCTGAGTATGTTGAAGTGTTTTATGAGAGAAATATGACCTGTGTGGAACCTGAACTGAGCCTGTTTGTGAAAGGACACTCAGTCAGGGAAAGGGAGGCCAGCTGTGTGCTGCCTGAATACGTTGAAGTGTTTTATGAGAGAAATATGACCTGTGTGGAACCTGAACAGAGCATGTTTGTGAAAGGACACTCAGTCAGGGAAAGGGAGGCCGGCTGTGTGCTGCCTGAGTACGTTGAAGTGTTTTATGAGAGAATTATGACCTGTGTGGAACCTGAACTGAGCCTGTTTGTGAAAGGACACTCAGTCAGGGAAAGGGAGGCCAGCTGTGTGCTGCCTGAGTACATTGAAGTGTTTTATGAGAGAAATATGACCTGTGTGGAACCTGAACTGAGCCTGTTTGTGAAAGGACACTCAGTCAGGGAAAGGGAGGCCAGCTGTGTGCTGCCTGAATATGTTGACGTGTTTTATGAGAGGAATATGACCTGTGTGGAACCTGAACTGAGCATGTTTGTGAAACGACACTCAGTCAGGGAAAGGGAGGCCGGCTGTGTGCTGCCTGAGTACGTTGAAGTGTTTTATGAGAGAAATATGACCTTTGTGGAACCTGAACTGAGCCTGTTTGTGAAAGGACACTCAGTCAGGGAAAGGGAGGCCAGCTGTGTGCTGCCTGAATATGTTGAAGTGTTTTATGAGAGAAATATGACCTGTGTGGAACCTGAACTGAGCCTGTTTGTGAAAGCACACTCAGTCAGGGAAAGGGAGGCCAGCTGTGTGCTGCCTGAGTACGTTGAAGTGTTTTATGAGAGAAATATGACCTGTGTGGAACCTGAACTGAGCCTGTTTGTGAAAGGACACTCAGTCAGGGAAAGGGAGGCCGGCTGTGTGCTGCCTGAGTACGTTGAAGTGGTTTATGAGAGAAATATGACCTGTGTGGAACCTGAACTGAGCCTGTTTGTGAAAGGACACTCAGTCAGGGAAAGCGAGGCCGGCTGTGTGCTACCTGAGTACGTTGACGTGTTTTATGAGAGAAATATGACCTGTGTGGAACCTGAACTGAGCATGTTAGTGAAAGGACACTCAGTCAGGGAAAGGGAGGCCAGCTGTGTGCTGCCTGAGTACATTGAAGTGTTTTATGAGAGAAATATGACCTGTGTGGAACCTGAACTGAGCCTGTTTGTGAAAGGACACTCAGTCAGGGAAAGGGAGGCCAGCTGTGTGCTGCCTGAATATGTTGACGTGTTTTATGAGAGGAATATGAACTGTGTGGAACCTGAACTGAGCATGTTTGTGAAACGACACTCAGTCAG
Organism: Eublepharis macularius; assembly: GCF_028583425.1. Lineage (NCBI taxonomy): Eukaryota > Metazoa > Chordata > Lepidosauria > Squamata > Eublepharidae > Eublepharis > Eublepharis macularius. The sequence continues at coordinate 92,932 of NW_026559725.1, read as the reverse complement.
GGAAAGGGAGGCCGGCTGTGTGCTGCCTGAGTACGTTGAAGTGTTTTATGAGAGAAATATGACCTTTGTGGAACCTGAACTGAGCCTGTTTGTGAAAGGACACTCAGTCAGGGAAAGGGAGGCCAGGTGTGTGCTGCCTGAATATGTTGAAGTGTTTTATGAGAGAAATATGACCTGTGTGGAACCTGAACTGAGCCTGTTTGTGAAAGCACACTCAGTCAGGGAAAGGGAGGCCAGCTGTGTGCTGCCTGAGTACGTTGAAGTGTTTTATGAGAGAAATATGACCTGTGTGGAACCTGAACTGAGCCTGTTTGTGAAAGGACACTCAGTCAGGGAAAGGGAGGCCGGCTGTGTGCTGCCTGAGTACGTTGAAGTGGTTTATGAGAGAAATATGACCTGTGTGGAACCTGAACTGAGCCTGTTTGTGAAAGGACACTCAGTCAGGGAAAGCGAGGCCGGCTGTGTGCTACCTGAGTACGTTGACGTGTTTTATGAGAGAAATATGACCTGTGTGAAACCTGAACTGAGCCTGTTTGTGAAAGAACACTCAGTCAGGGAAAGGGAGGCCGGCTGTGTGCTGCCTGAGTACGTTGAAATGTTTTATGAGAGAAATATGACCTCTGTGGAACCTGAACTGAGCCTGTTTGTGAAAGGACACTCAGTCAGGGAAAGGGAGGCCAGCTGTGTGCTGCCTGAATATGTTGAAGTGTTTTATGAGATAAATATGACCTGTGTGGAAACTGAACAGAGCATGTTTGTGAAAGGACACTCAGTCAGGGAAAGGGAGGCCAGCTGGGTGCTGCCTGAATATGTTGAAGTGTTTTATGAGAGAAATATGACCTGTGTGGAACCTGAACGGAGCCTGTTCGTGAAAGAACACTCAGTCAGGGAAAGGGAGGCCAGCTGTGTGCTGCCTGAATATGTTGACGTGTTTTATGAGAGGAATATGAACTGTGTGGAACCTGAACTGAGCATGTTTGTGAAAGGACACTCAGTCAGGGAAAGGGAGGCCGGCTGTGTGCTGCCTGAGTACGTTGAAGTGTTTTATGAGAGAAATATGACCTTTGTGGAACCTGAACTGAGCCTGTTTGTGAAAGGACACTCAGTCAGGGAAAGGGAGGCCAGGTGTGTGCTGCCTGAATATGATGAAGTGTTTTATGAGAGAAATATGACCTGTGTGGAACCTGAACTGAGCCTGTTTGTGAAAGCACACTTAGTCAGGGAAAGGGAGGCCAGCTGTGTGCTGCCTGAGTACGTTGAAGTGTTTTATGAGAGAAATATGACCTGTGTGGAACCTGAACTGAGCCTGTTTGTGAAAGGACACTCAGTCAGGGAAAGGGAGGCCGGCTGTGTGCTGCCTGAGTACGTTGAAGTGGTTTATGAGAGAAATATGACCTGTGTGGAACCTGAACTGAGCCTGTTTGTGAAAGGACACTCAGTCAGGGAAAGCGAGGCCGGCTGTGTGCTACCTGAGTACGTTGACGTGTTTTATGAGAGAAATATGACCTGTGTGGAACCTGAACTGAGCATGTTAGTGAAAGAACACTCAGTCAGGGAAAGGGAGGCCGGCTGTGTGCTGCCTGAGTACGTTGAAATGTTTTATGAGAGAAATATGACCTGTGTGGAACCTGAACTGAGCCTGTTTGTGAAAGGACACTCAGTCAGGGAAAGGGAGGCCAGCTGTGTGCTGCCTGAATATGTTGAAGTGTTTTATGAGAGAAATATGACCTGTGTGGAACCTGAACTGAGCCTGTTTGTGAAAGGACACTCAGTCAGGGAAAGGGAGGCGGGCTGTGTGCTGCCTGAGTACGTTGAAGTGTTTTATGAGAGAAATATGACCTGTGTGGAACCTGAACTGAGCGTGTTTGTGAAAGAACACTCAGTCAGGGAAAGGGAGGCCGGCTGTGTGCTGCCTGAGTACGTTGAAGTGTTTTATGAGAGAAATATGACCTGTGTGGAACCTGAACTGAGCCTGTTTGTGAAAGGACACTCAGTCAGGGAAAGGGAGGCCAGCTGTGTGCTGCCTGAGTACGTTGAAAAGTTTTATAAGAGAAATATGACCTGTGTGGAACCTGAACTGAGCCTGTTTGTGAAAGGACACTCAGTCAGGGAAAGGGAGGCCAGCTGTGTGCTGCCTGAGTATGTTGAAGTGTTTTATGAGAGAAATATGACCTGTGTGGAACCTGAACTGAGCCTGTTTGTGAAAGGACACTCAGTCAGGGAAAGGGAGGCCAGCTGTGTGCTGCCTGAATACGTTGAAGTGTTTTATGAGAGAAATATGACCTGTGTGGAACCTGAACAGAGCATGTTTGTGAAAGGACACTCAGTCAGGGAAAGGGAGGCCGGCTGTGTGCTGCCTGAGTACGTTGAAGTGTTTTATGAGAGAATTATGACCTGTGTGGAACCTGAACTGAGCCTGTTTGTGAAAGGACACTCAGTCAGGGAAAGGGAGGCCGGCTGTGTGCTGCCTGAGTACATTGAAGTGTTTTATGAGAGAAATATGACCTGTGTGGAACCTGAACTGAGCCTGTTTGTGAAAGGACACTCAGTCAGGGAAAGGGAGGCCAGCTGTGTGCTGCCTGAATATGTTGACGTGTTTTATGAGAGGAATATGACCTGTGTGGAACCTGAACTGAGCATGTTTGTGAAACGACACTCAGTCAGGGAAAGGGAGGCCGGCTGTGTGCTGCCTGAGTACGTTGAAGTGTTTTATGAGAGAAATATGACCTTTGTGGAACCTGAACTGAGCCTGTTTGTGAAAGGACACTCAGTCAGGGAAAGGGAGGCCAGCTGTGTGCTGCCTGAATATGTTGACGTGTTTTATGAGAGGAATATGAACTGTGTGGAACCTGAACTGAGCATGTTTGTGAAAGGACACTCAGTCAGGGAAAGGGAGGCCGGCTGTGTGCTGCCTGAGTACGTTGAAGTGTTTTATGAGAGAAATATGACCTTTGTGGAACCTGAACTGAGCCTGTTTGTGAAAGGACACTCAGTCAGGGAAAGGGAGGCCAGGTGTGTGCTGCCTGAATATGTTGAAGTGTTTTATGAGAGAAATATGACCTGTGTGGAACCTGAACTGAGCCTGTTTGTGAAAGCACACTCAGTCAGGGAAAGGGAGGCCAGCTGTGTGCTGCCTGAGTACGTTGAAGTGTTTTATGAGAGAAATATGACCTGTGTGGAACCTGAACTGAGCCTGTTTGTGAAAGGACACTCAGTCAGGGAAAGGGAGGCCGGCTGTGTGCTGCCTGAGTACGTTGAAGTGGTTTATGAGAGAAATATGACCTGTGTGGAACCTGAACTGAGCCTGTTTGTGAAAGGACACTCAGTCAGGGAAAGCGAGGCCGGCTGTGTGCTACCTGAGTACGTTGACGTGTTTTATGAGAGAAATATGACCTGTGTGGAACCTGAACTGAGCATGTTAGTGAAAGGACACTCAGTCAGGGAAAGGGAGGCCGGCTGTGTGCTGCCTGAGTACGTTGAAGTGTTTTATGAGAGAAATATGACCTGTGTGGAACCTGAACAGAGCATGTTTGTGAAAGGACACTCAGTCAGGGAAAGGGAGGCCAGCTGGGTGCTGCCTGAATATGTTGAAGTGTTTTATGAGAGAAATATGACCTGTGTGGAACCTGAACGGAGCCTGTTCGTGAAAGAACACTCAGTCAGGGAAAGGGAGGCCAGCTGTGTGCTGCCTGAGTACGTTGAAGTGTTTTATGAGAGAAATATGACCTGCGTGGAACCTGAACTGAGCCTGTTTGTGAAAGGACACTCAGTCAGGGAAAGGGAGGCCAGCTGGGTGCTGCCTGAATATGTTGAAGTGTTTTATGAGAGAAATATGACCTGTGTGGAACCTGAACGGAGCCTGTTCGTGAAAGAACACTCAGTCAGGGAAAGGGAGGCCAGCTGTGTGCTGCCTGAGTACGTTGAAGTGTTTTATGAGAGAAATATGACCTGCGTGGAACCTGAACTGAGCCTGTTTGTGAAAGGACACTCAGTCAGGGAAAGGGAGGCCAGCTGTGTGCTGCCTGAATATGTTGAAGTGTTTTATGAGAGAAATATGACCTGCGTGGAACCTGAACTGAGCCTGTTTGTGAAAGGACACTCAGTCAGGGAAAGGGAGGCCGGCTGTGTGCTGCCTGAGTACGTTGAAGTGTTTTATGAGAGAAATATGACCTGTGTGGAACCTGAACTGAGCCTGTTTGTGAAAGGACACTCAGTCACGGAAAGAGAGGCCAGCTGTGTGCTGCCTGAGTACGTTGAAGTGTTTTATGAGAGAAATATGACCTGTGTGGAACCTGAACTGAGCCTGTTTGTGAAAGCACACTCAGTCAGGGAAAGGGAGGCCAGCTGTGTGCTGCCTGAGTATGTTGAAGTGTTTTATGAGAGAAATATGACCTGTGTGGAACCTGAACTGAGCCTGTTTGTGAAAGGACACTCAGTCAGGGAAAGGGAGGCCAGCTGTGTGCTGCCTGAGTACGTTGAAGTGTTTTATGAGAGAAATATGACCTGTGTGGAACCTGAACAGAGCATGTTTGTGAAAGGACACTCAGTCAGGGAAAGGGAGGCCAGCTGTGTGCTGCCTGAATATGTTGAAGTGTTTTATGAGAGAATTATGATCTGTGTGGAACCTGAACTGAGCCTGTTTGTGAAAGGACACTCAGTCAGGGAAAGGGAGGCCAGCTGTGTGCTGCCTGAGTACATTGAAGTGTTTTATGAGAGAAATATGACCTGTGTGGAACCTGAACTGAGCCTGTTTGTGAAAGCACACTCAGTCAGGGAAAGGGAGGCCAGCTGTGTGCTGCCTGAGTATGTTGAAGTGTTTTATGAGAGAAATATGACCTGTGTGGAACCTGAACTGAGCCTGTTTGTGAAAGGACACTCAGTCAGGGAAAGGGAGGCCAGCTGTGTGCTGCCTGAATACGTTGAAGTGTTTTATGAGAGAAATATGACCTGTGTGGAACCTGAACAGAGCATGTTTGTGAAAGGACACTCAGTCAGGGAAAGGGAGGCCAGCTGTGTGCTGCCTGAGTACGTTGAAGTGTTTTATGAGAGAAATATGACCTGTGTGGAACCTGAACTGAGCCTGTTTGTGAAAGGACACTCAGTCAGGGAAAGGGAGGCCAGCTGTGTGCTGCCTGAATATGTTGAAGTGTTTTATGAGAGAATTATGACCTGTGTGGAACCTGAACTGAGCCTGTTTGTGAAAGGACACTCAGTCAGGGAAAGGGAGGCCAGCTGTGTGCTGCCTGAGTACGTTGAAGTGTTTTATGAGAGAAATATGACCTGTGTGGAACCTGAACTGAGCCTGTTTGTGAAAGGACACTCAGTCAGGGAAAGGGAGGCCGGCTGTGTGCTGCCTGAGTACGTTGAAGTGGTTTATGAGAGAAATATGACCTGTGTGGAACCTGAACTGAGCCTGTTTGTGAAAGGACACTCAGTCAGGGAAAGCGAGGCCGGCTGTGTGCTACCTGAGTACGTTGACGTGTTTTATGAGAGAAATATGACCTGTGTGGAACCTGAACTGAGCATGTTAGTGAAAGGACACTCAGTCAGGGAAAGGGAGGCCAGCTGTGTGCTGCCTGAGTACATTGAAGTGTTTTATGAGAGAAATATGACCTGTGTGGAACCTGAACTGAGCCTGTTTGTGAAAGGACACTCAGTCAGGGAAAGGGAGGCCAGCTGTGTGCTGCCTGAATATGTTGACGTGTTTTATGAGAGGAATATGACCTGTGTGGAACCTGAACTGAGCATGTTTGTGAAACGACACTCAGTCAGGGAAAGGGAGGCCGGCTGTGTGCTGCCTGAGTACGTTGAAGTGTTTTATGAGAGAAATATGACCTTTGTGGAACCTGAACTGAGCCTGTTTGTGAAAGGACACTCAGTCAGGGAAAGGGAGGCCAGGTGTGTGCTGCCTGAATATGTTGAAGTGTTTTATGAGAGAAATATGACCTGTGTGGAACCTGAACTGAGCCTGTTTGTGAAAGCACACTCAGTCAGGGAAAGGGAGGCCAGCTGTGTGCTGCCTGAGTACGTTGAAGTGTTTTATGAGAGAAATATGACCTGTGTGGAACCTGAACTGAGCCTGTTTGTGAAAGGACACTCAGTCAGGGAAAGGGAGGCCGGCTGTGTGCTGCCTGAGTACGTTGAAGTGGTTTATGAGAGAAATATGACCTGTGTGGAACCTGAACTGAGCCTGTTTGTGAAAGGACACTCAGTCAGGGAAAGCGAGGCCGGCTGTGTGCTACCTGAGTACGTTGACGTGTTTTATGAGAGAAATATGACCTGTGTGAAACCTGAACTGAGCCTGTTTGTGAAAGAACACTCAGTCAGGGAAAGGGAGGCCGGCTGTGTGCTGCCTGAGTACGTTGAAATGTTTTATGAGAGAAATATGACCTCTGTGGAACCTGAACTGAGCCTGTTTGTGAAAGGACACTCAGTCAGGGAAAGGGAGGCCAGCTGTGTGCTGCCTGAATATGTTGAAGTGTTTTATGAGATAAATATGACCTGTGTGGAAACTGAACAGAGCATGTTTGTGAAAGGACACTCAGTCAGGGAAAGGGAGGCCAGCTGGGTGCTGCCTGAATATGTTGAAGTGTTTTATGAGAGAAATATGACCTGTGTGGAACCTGAACGGAGCCTGTTCGTGAAAGAACACTCAGTCAGGGAAAGGGAGGCCAGCTGTGTGCTGCCTGAATATGTTGACGTGTTTTATGAGAGGAATATGAACTGTGTGGAACCTGAACTGAGCATGTTTGTGAAAGGACACTCAGTCAGGGAAAGGGAGGCCGGCTGTGTGCTGCCTGAGTACGTTGAAGTGTTTTATGAGAGAAATATGACCTTTGTGGAACCTGAACTGAGCCTGTTTGTGAAAGGACACTCAGTCAGGGAAAGGGAGGCCAGGTGTGTGCTGCCTGAATATGATGAAGTGTTTTATGAGAGAAATATGACCTGTGTGGAACCTGAACTGAGCCTGTTTGTGAAAGCACACTCAGTCAGGGAAAGGGAGGCCAGCTGTGTGCTGCCTGAGTACGTTGAAGTGTTTTATGAGAGAAATATGACCTGTGTGGAACCTGAACTGAGCCTGTTTGTGAAAGGACACTCAGTCAGGGAAAGGGAGGCCGGCTGTGTGCTGCCTGAGTACGTTGAAGTGGTTTATGAGAGAAATATGACCTGTGTGGAACCTGAACTGAGCCTGTTTGTGAAAGGACACTCAGTCAGGGAAAGCGAGGCCGGCTGTGTGCTACCTGAGTACGTTGACGTGTTTTATGAGAGAAATATGACCTGTGTGGAACCTGAACTGAGCATGTTAGTGAAAGAACACTCAGTCAGGGAAAGGGAGGCCGGCTGTGTGCTGCCTGAGTACGTTGAAATGTTTTATGAGAGAAATATGACCTGTGTGGAACCTGAACTGAGCCTGTTTGTGAAAGGACACTCAGTCAGGGAAAGGGAGGCCAGCTGTGTGCTGCCTGAATATGTTGAAGTGTTTTATGAGAGAAATATGACCTGTGTGGAACCTGAACTGAGCCTGTTTGTGAAAGGACACTCAGTCAGGGAAAGGGAGGCGGGCTGTGTGCTGCCTGAGTACGTTGAAGTGTTTTATGAGAGAAATATGACCTGTGTGGAACCTGAACTGAGCGTGTTTGTGAAAGAACACTCAGTCAGGGAAAGGGAGGCCGGCTGTGTGCTGCCTGAGTACGTTGAAGTGTTTTATGAGAGAAATATGACCTGTGTGGAACCTGAACTGAGCCTGTTTGTGAAAGGACACTCAGTCAGGGAAAGGGAGGCCAGCTGTGTGCTGCCTGAGTACGTTGAAAAGTTTTATAAGAGAAATATGACCTGTGTGGAACCTGAACTGAGCCTGTTTGTGAAAGGACACTCAGTCAGGGAAAGGGAGGCCAGCTGTGTGCTGCCTGAGTATGTTGAAGTGTTTTATGAGAGAAATATGACCTGTGTGGAACCTGAACTGAGCCTGTTTGTGAAAGGACACTCAGTCAGGGAAAGGGAGGCCAGCTGTGTGCTGCCTGAATACGTTGAAGTGTTTTATGAGAGAAATATGACCTGTGTGGAACCTGAACAGAGCATGTTTGTGAAAGGACACTCAGTCAGGGAAAGGGAGGCCGGCTGTGTGCTGCCTGAGTACGTTGAAGTGTTTTATGAGAGAATTATGACCTGTGTGGAACCTGAACTGAGCCTGTTTGTGAAAGGACACTCAGTCAGGGAAAGAAAGGCCGGCTGTGTGCTGCCTGAGTACATTGAAGTGTTTTATGAGAGAAATATGACCTGTGTGGAACCTGAACTGAGCCTGTTTGTGAAAGGACACTCAGTCAGGGAAAGGGAGGCCAGCTGTGTGCTGCCTGAATATGTTGACGTGTTTTATGAGAGGAATATGACCTGTGTGGAACCTGAACTGAGCATGTTTGTGAAACGACACTCAGTCAGGGAAAGGGAGGCCGGCTGTGTGCTGCCTGAGTACGTTGAAGTGTTTTATGAGAGAAATATGACCTTTGTGGAACCTGAACTGAGCCTGTTTGTGAAAGGACACTCAGTCAGGGAAAGGGAGGCCAGCTGTGTGCTGCCTGAATATGTTGACGTGTTTTATGAGAGGAATATGAACTGTGTGGAACCTGAACTGAGCATGTTTGTGAAACGACACTCAGTCAGGGAAAGGGAGGCCGGCTGTGTGCTGCCTGAGTACGTTGAAGTGTTTTATGAGAGAAATATGACCTTTGTGGAACCTGAACTGAGCCTGTTTGTGAAAGGACACTCAGTCAGGGAAAGGGAGGCCAGGTGTGTGCTGCCTGAATATGTTGAAGTGTTTTATGAGAGAAATATGACCTGTGTGGAACCTGAACTGAGCCTGTTTGTGAAAGCACACTCAGTCAGGGAAAGGGAGGCCAGCTGTGTGCTGCCTGAGTACGTTGAAGTGTTTTATGAGAGAAATATGACCTGTGTGGAACCTGAACTGAGCCTGTTTGTGAAAGGACACTCAGTCAGGGAAAGGGAGGCCGGCTGTGTGCTGCCTGAGTACGTTGAAGTGGTTTATGAGAGAAATATGACCTGTGTGGAACCTGAACTGAGCCTGTTTGTGAAAGGACACTCAGTCAGGGAAAGCGAGGCCGGCTGTGTGCTACCTGAGTACGTTGACGTGTTTTATGAGAGAAATATGACCTGTGTGGAACCTGAACTGAGCATGTTAGTGAAAGGACACTCAGTCAGGGAAAGGGAGGCCGGCTGTGTGCTGCCTGAGTACGTTGAAGTGTTTTATGAGAGAAATATGACCTGTGTGGAACCTGAACTGAGCCTGTTTGTGAAAGGACACTCAGTCAGGGAAAGGGAGGCCAGCTGTGTGCTGCCTGAATATGTTGAAGTGTTTTATGAGATAAATATGACCTGTGTGGAACCTGAACAGAGCATGTTTGTGAAAGGACACTCAGTCAGGGAAAGGGAGGCCAGCTGGGTGCTGCCTGAATATGTTGAAGTGTTTTATGAGAGAAATATGACCTGTGTGGAACCTGAACGGAGCCTGTTCGTGAAAGAACACTCAGTCAGGGAAAGGGAGGCCAGCTGTGTGCTGCCTGAGTACGTTGAAGTGTTTTATGAGAGAAATATGACCTGCGTGGAACCTGAACTGAGCCTGTTTGTGAAAGGACACTCAGTCAGGGAAAGGGAGGCCAGCTGGGTGCTGCCTGAATATGTTGAAGTGTTTTATGAGAGAAATATGACCTGTGTGGAACCTGAACGGAGCCTGTTCGTGAAAGAACACTCAGTCAGGGAAAGGGAGGCCAGCTGTGTGCTGCCTGAGTACGTTGAAGTGTTTTATGAGAGAAATATGACCTGCGTGGAACCTGAACTGAGCCTGTTTGTGAAAGGACACTCAGTCAGGGAAAGGGAGGCCAGCTGTGTGCTGCCTGAATATGTTGAAGTGTTTTATGAGAGAAATATGACCTGCGTGGAACCTGAACTGAGCCTGTTTGTGAAAGGACACTCAGTCAGGGAAAGGGAGGCCGGCTGTGTGCTGCCTGAGTACGTTGAAGTGTTTTATGAGAGAAATATGACCTGTGTGGAACCTGAACTGAGCCTGTTTGTGAAAGGACACTCAGTCACGGAAAGAGAGGCCAGCTGTGTGCTGCCTGAGTACGTTGAAGTGTTTTATGAGAGAAATATGACCTGTGTGGAACCTGAACTGAGCCTGTTTGTGAAAGCACACTCAGTCAGGGAAAGGGAGGCCAGCTGTGTGCTGCCTGAGTATGTTGAAGTGTTTTATGAGAGAAATATGACCTGTGTGGAACCTGAACTGAGCCTGTTTGTGAAAGGACACTCAGTCAGGGAAAGGGAGGCCAGCTGTGTGCTGCCTGAGTACGTTGAAGTGTTTTATGAGAGAAATATGACCTGTGTGGAACCTGAACAGAGCATGTTTGTGAAAGGACACTCAGTCAGGGAAAGGGAGGCCAGCTGTGTGCTGCCTGAATATGTTGAAGTGTTTTATGAGAGAATTATGATCTGTGTGGAACCTGAACTGAGCCTGTTTGTGAAAGGACACTCAGTCAGGGAAAGGGAGGCCAGCTGTGTGCTGCCTGAGTACATTGAAGTGTTTTATGAGAGAAATATGACCTGTGTGGAACCTGAACTGAGCCTGTTTGTGAAAGCACACTCAGTCAGGGAAAGGGAGGCCAGCTGTGTGCTGCCTGAGTATGTTGAAGTGTTTTATGAGAGAAATATGACCTGTGTGGAACCTGAACTGAGCCTGTTTGTGAAAGGACACTCAGTCAGGGAAAGGGAGGCCAGCTGTGTGCTGCCTGAATACGTTGAAGTGTTTTATGAGAGAAATATGACCTGTGTGGAACCTGAACAGAGCATGTTTGTGAAAGGACACTCAGTCAGGGAAAGGGAGGCCAGCTGTGTGCTGCCTGAGTACGTTGAAGTGTTTTATGAGAGAAATATGACCTGTGTGGAACCTGAACTGAGCCTGTTTGTGAAAGGACACTCAGTCAGGGAAAGGGAGGCCAGCTGTGTGCTGCCTGAATATGTTGAAGTGTTTTATGAGAGAATTATGACCTGTGTGGAACCTGAACTGAGCCTGTTTGTGAAAGGACACTCAGTCAGGGAAAGGGAGGCCAGCTGTGTGCTGCCTGAGTACGTTGAAGTGTTTTATGAGAGAAATATGACCTCTGTGGAACCTGAACTGAGCCTGTTTGTGAAAGGACACTCAGTCAGGGAAAGGGAGGCCAGCTGTATGCTGCCTGAATATGTTGAAGTGTTTTATGAGATAAATATGACCTGTGTGGAAACTGAACAGAGCATGTTTGTGAAAGGACACTCAGTCAGGGAAAGGGAGGCCAGCTGGGTGCTGCCTGAATAAGTTGAAGTGTTTTATGAGAGAAATATGACCTGTGTGGAACCTGAACGGAGCCTGTTCGTGAAAGAACACTCAGTCAGGGAAAGGGAGGCCAGCTGTGTGCTGCCTGAATATGTTGACGTGTTTTATGAGAGGAATATGAACTGTGTGGAACCTGAACTGAGCATGTTTGTGAAAGGACACTCAGTCAGGGAAAGGGAGGCCGGCTGTGTGCTGCCTGAGTACGTTGAAGTGTTTTATGAGAGAAATATGACCTTTGTGGAACCTGAACTGAGCCTGTTTGTGAAAGGACACTCAGTCAGGGAAAGGGAGGCCAGGTGTGTGCTGCCTGAATATGTTGAAGTGTTTTATGAGAGAAATATGACCTGTGTGGAACCTGAACTGAGCCTGTTTGTGAAAGCACACTCAGTCAGGGAAAGGGAGGCCAGCTGTGTGCTGCCTGAGTACGTTGAAGTGTTTTATGAGAGAAATATGACCTGTGTGGAACCTGAACTGAGCCTGTTTGTGAAAGGACACTCAGTCAGGGAAAGGGAGGCCGGCTGTGTGCTGCCTGAGTACGTTGAAGTGGTTTATGAGAGAAATATGACCTGTGTGGAACCTGAACTGAGCCTGTTTGTGAAAGGACACTCAGTCAGGGAAAGCGAGGCCGGCTGTGTGCTACCTGAGTACGTTGACGTGTTTTATGAGAGAAATATGACCTGTGTGGAACCTGAACTGAGCATGTTAGTGAAATAACACTCAGTCAGGGAAAGGGAGGCCGGCTGTGTGCTGCCTGAGTACGTTGAAATGTTTTATGAGAGAAATATGACCTGTGTGGAACCTGAACTGAGCCTGTTTGTGAAAGGACACTCAGTCAGGGAAAGGGAGGCCAGCTGTGTGCTGCCTGAATATGTTGAAGTGTTTTATGAGAGAAATATGACCTGTGTGGAACCTGAACTGAGCCTGTTTGTGAAAGGACACTCAGTCAGGGAAAGGGAGGCTGGCTGTGTGCTGCCTGAGTACGTTGAAGTGTTTTATGAGAGAAATATGACCTGTGTGGAACCTGAACTGAGCGTGTTTGTGAAAGAACACTCAGTCAGGGAAAGGGAGGCCGGCTGTGTGCTGCCTGAGTACGTTGAAGTGTTTTATGAGAGAAATATGACCTGTGTGGAACCTGAACTGAGCCTGTTTGTGAAAGGACACTCAGTCAGGGAAAGGGAGGCCAGCTGTGTGCTGCCTGAGTACGTTGAAAAGTTTTATAAGAGAAATATGACCTGTGTGGAACCTGAACTGAGCCTGTTTGTGAAAGGACACTCAGTCAGGGAAAGGGAGGCCAGCTGTGTGCTGCCTGAGTATGTTGAAGTGTTTTATGAGAGAAATATGACCTGTGTGGAACCTGAACTGAGCCTGTTTGTGAAAGGACACTCAGTCAGGGAAAGGGAGGCCAGCTGTGTGCTGCCTGAATACGTTGAAGTGTTTTATGAGAGAAATATGACCTGTGTGGAACCTGAACAGAGCATGTTTGTGAAAGGACACTCAGTCAGGGAAAGGGAGGCCGGCTGTGTGCTGCCTGAGTACGTTGAAGTGTTTTATGAGAGAATTATGACCTGTGTGGAACCTGAACTGAGCTTGTTTGTGAAAGGACACTCAGTCAGGGAAAGGGAGGCCGGCTGTGTGCTGCCTGAATATGTTGACGTGTTTTATGAGAGGAATATGACCTGTGTGGAACCTGAACTGAGCATGTTTGTGAAACGACACTCAGTCAGGGAAAGGGAGGCCGGTTGTTTGCTGCCTGAATACGTTGAAGTGTTTTATGAGAGAAATATGACCTTTGTGGAACCTGAACTGAGCCTGTTTGTGAAAGGACACTCAGTCAGGGAAAGGGAGGCCAGCTGTGTGCTGCCTGAATATGTTGAAGTGTTTTATGAGAGAAATATGACCTGTGTGGAACCTGAACTGAGCCTGTTTGTGAAAGCACACTCAGTCAGGGAAAGGGAGGCCAGCTGTGTGCTGCCTGAGTACGTTGAAGTGTTTTATGAGAGAAATATGACCTGTGTGGAACCTGAACTGAGCCTGTTTGTGAAAGGACACTCAGTCAGGGAAAGGGAGGCCGGCTGTGTGCTGCCTGAGTACGTTGAAGTGGTTTATGAGAGAAATATGACCTGTGTGGAACCTGAACTGAGCCTGTTTGTGAAAGGACACTCAGTCAGGGAAAGCGAGGCCGGCTGTGTGCTACCTGAGTACGTTGACGTGTTTTATGAGAGAAATATGACCTGTGTGGAACCTGAACTGAGCATGTTAGTGAAAGGACACTCAGTCAGGGAAAGGGAGGCCAGCTGTGTGCTGCCTGAGTACGTTGAAGTGTTTTATGAGAGATATATGACCTGTGTGGAACCTGAACTGAGCCTGTTTGTGAAAAGACACTCAGTCAGGGAAAGGGAGGCCAGCTGTGTGCTGCCTGAATATGTTGAAGTGTTTTATGAGATAAATATGACCTGTGTGGAACCTGAACAGAGCATGTTTGTGAAAGGACACTCAGTCAGGGAAAGGGAGGCCAGCTGGGTGCTGCCTGAATATGTTGAAGTGTTTTATGAGAGAAATATGACCTGTGTGGAACCTGAACGGAGCCTGTTCGTGAAAGAACACTCAGTCAGGGAAAGGGAGGCCAGCTGTGTGCTGCCTGAGTACGTTGAAGTGTTTTATGAGAGAAATATGACCTGCGTGGAACCTGAACTGAGCCTGTTTGTGAAAGGACACTCAGTCAGGGAAAGGGAGGCCAGCTGTGTGCTGCCTGAATATGTTGAAGTGTTTTATGAGAGAAATATGACCTGCGTGGAACCTGAACTGAGCCTGTTTGTGAAAGGACACTCAGTCAGGGAAAGGGAGGCCGGCTGTGTGCTGCCTGAGTACGTTGAAGTGTTTTATGAGAGAAATATGACCTGTGTGGAACCTGAACTGAGCCTGTTTGTGAAAGGACACTCAGTCACGGAAAGAGAGGCCAGCTGTGTGCTGCCTGAGTACGTTGAAGTGTTTTATGAGAGAAATATGACCTGTGTGGAACCTGAACTGAGCCTGTTTGTGAAAGCACACTCAGTCAGGGAAAGGGAGGCCAGCTGTGTGCTGCCTGAGTATGTTGAAGTGTTTTATGAGAGAAATATGACCTGTGTGGAACCTGAACTGAGCCTGTTTGTGAAAGGACACTCAGTCAGGGAAAGGGAGGCCAGCTGTGTGCTGCCTGAATACGTTGAAGTGTTTTATGAGAGAAATATGACATGTGTGGAACCTGAACAGAGCATGTTTGTGAAAGGACACTCAGTCAGGGAAAGGGAGGCCAGCTGTGTGCTGCCTGAGTACGTTGAAGTGTTTTATGAGAGAAATATGACCTGTGTGGAACCTGAACAGAGCATGTTTGTGAAAGGACACTCAGTCAAGGAAAGGGAGGCCAGCTGTGTGCTGCCTGAATATGTTGAAGTGTTTTATGAGAGAATTATGATTTGTGTGGAACCTGAACTGAGCCTGTTTGTGAAAGGACACTCAGTCAGGGAAAGGGAGGCCAGCTGTGTGCTGCCTGAGTACATTGAAGTGTTTTATGAGAGAAATATGACCTGTGTGGAACCTGAACTGAGCCTGTTTGTGAAAGGACACTCAGTCAGGGAAAGGGTGGCCAGCTGTGTGCTGCCTGAATATGTTGACGTGTTTTATGAGAGAAATATGACCTGTGTGGAACCTGAACTGAGCCTGTTTGTGAAAGGACACTCAGTCAGGGAAAGGGAGGCCAGCTGTGTGCTGCCTGAGTACGTTGAAGTGTTTTATGAGAGAAATATGACCTGTGTGGAACCTGAACTGAGCCTGTTTGTGAAAGCACACTCAGTCAGGGAAAGGGAGGCCAGCTGTGTGCTGCCTGAGTATGTTGAAGTGTTTTATGAGAGAAATATGACCTGTGTGGAACCTGAACTGAGCCTGTTTGTGAAAGGACACTCAGTCAGGGAAAGGGAGGCCAGCTGTGTGCTGCCTGAATACGTTGAAGTGTTTTATGAGAGAAATATGACCTGTGTGGAACCTGAACAGAGCATGTTTGTGAAAGGACACTCAGTCAGGGAAAGGGAGGCCAGCTGTGTGCTGCCTGAGTACGTTGAAGTGTTTTATGAGAGAAATATGACCTGTGTGGAACCTGAACAGAGCATGTTTGTGAAAGGACACTCAGTCAGGGAAAGGGAGGCCAGCTGTGTGCTGCCTGAATATGTTGAAGTGTTTTATGAGAGAATTATGACCTGTGTGGAACCTGAACTGAGCCTGTTTGTGAAAGGACACTCAGTCAGGGAAAGGGAGGCCAGCTGTGTGCTGCCTGAATACGTTGAAGTGGTTTATGAGAGAAATATGACCTGTGTGGAACCTGAACAGAGCCTGTTTGTGAAAGGACACTCAGTCAGGGAAAGCGAGGCCGGCTGTGTGCTACCTGAGTAAGTTGACGTGTTTTATGAGAGAAATATGACCTGTGTGGAACCTGAACTGAGCCTGTTTGTGAAAGGACACTCAGTCAGGGAAAGGGAGGCTGGCTGTGTGCTGCCTGAGTACGTTGAAGTGTTTTATGAGAGAAATATGACCTGTGTGGAACCTGAACTGAGCCTGTTTGTGAAAGGACACTCAGTCAGGGAAAGGGAGGCTGGCTGTGTGCTGCCTGAGTACGTTGAAGTGTTTTATGAGAGAAATATGACCTGTGTGGAACCTGAACTGAGCCTGTTTGTGAAAGGACACTCAGTCAGGGAAAGGGAGGCCGGCTGTGTGCTGCCTGAGTACGTTGAAGTGTTTTATGAGAGAAATATGACCTGTGTGGAACCTGAACTGAGCCTGTTTGTGAAAGGACACTCAGTCAGGGAAAGGGAGGCCGTCTGTGTGCTGCCTGAATACGTTGAAGTGTTTTATGAGAGAAATATGACCTGTGTGGAACCTGAACTGAGCCTGTTTGTGAAAGGACACTCAGTCAGGGAAAGGGAGGCTGGCTGTGTGCTGCCTGAGTACGTTGAAGTGTTTTATGAGAGAAATATGACCTGTGTGGAACCTGAACTGAGCGTGTTTGTGAAAGAACACTCAGTCAGGGAAAGGGAGGCCGGCTGTGTGCTGCCTGAGTACGTTGAAGTGTTTTATGAGAGAAATATGACCTGTGTGGAACCTGAACTGAGCCTGTTTGTGAAAGGACACTCAGTCAGGGAAAGGGAGGCCGGCTGTGTGCTGCCTGAGTACGTTGAAGAGTTTTATGAGAGAAATATGACCTGTGTGGAACCTGAACTGAGCCTGTTTGTGAAAGGACACTCAGTCAGGGAAAGGGAGGCCAGCTGTGTGCTGCCTGAGTATGTTGAAGTGTTTTATGAGAGAAATATGACCTGTGTGGAACCTGAACTGAGCCTGTTTGTGAAAGGACACTCAGTCAGGGAAAGCGAGGCCAGCTGTGTGCTGCCTGAATACGTTGAAGTGGTTTATGAGAGAAATATGACCTGTGTGGAACCTGAACAGAGCATGTTTGTGAAAGGACACTCAGTCAGGGAAAGCGAGGCCGGCTGTGTGCTACCTGAGTACGTTGACGTGTTTTATGAGAGAAATATGACCTGTGTGGAACCTGAACTGAGCCTGTTTGTGAAAGGACACTCAGTCAGGGAAAGGGAGGCTGGCTGTGTGCTGCCTGAGTACGTTGAAGTGTTTTATGAGAGAAATATGACCTGTGTGGAACCTGAACTGAGCCTGTTTGTGAAAGAACACTCAGTCAGGGAAAGGGAGGCCAGCTGTGTGCTGCCTGAGTACGTTGAAGTGTTTTATGAGAGAAATATGACCTGTGTGGAACCTGAACAGAGCATGTTTGTGAAAGGACACTCAGTCAGGGAAAGGGAGGCCGGCTGTGTGCTGCCTGAGTACGTTGAAGTGTTTTATGAGAGAATTATGACCTGTGTGGAACCTGAACTGAGCCTGTTTGTGAAAGGACACTCAGTCAGGGAAAGGGAGGCCGGCTATGTGCTGCCTGAGTACGTTGAAGTGTTTTATGAGAGAAATATGACCTGTGTGGAACCTGAACTGAGCCTGTTTGTGAAAGGACACTCAGTCAGGGAAAGGGAGGCCAGCTGTGTGCTGCCTGAGTACATTGAAGTGTTTTATGAGAGAAATATGACCTGTGTGGAACCTGAACTGAGCCTGTTTGTGAAAGGACACTCAGTCAGGGAAAGGGAGGCCAGCTGTGTGCTGCCTGAGTACATTGAAGTGTTTTATGAGAGAAATATGACCTGTGTGGAACCTGAACAGAGCATGTTTGTGAAAGGACACTCAGTCAGGGAAAGGGAGGCCAGCTGTGTGCTGCCTGAATACGTTGAAGTGTTTTATGAGAGAAATATGACCTGTGTGGAACCTGAACAGAGCATGTTTGTGAAAGGACACTCAGTCAGGGAAAGGGAGGCCAGCTGTGTGCTGCCTGAATATGTTGAAGTGTTTTATGAGAGAAATATGAACTGTGTGGAACCTGAACTGAGCCTGTTTGTGAAAGGACACTCAGTCAGGGAAAGGGAGGCCGGCTGTGTGCTGCCTGAGTACGTTGAAGTGGTTTATGAGAGAAATATGACCTGTGTGGAACCTGAACTGAGCCTGTTTGTGAAAGGACACTCAGTCAGGGAAAGCGAGGCCGGCTGTGTGCTACCTGAGTACGTTGACGTGTTTTATGAGAGAAATATGACCTGTGTGGAACCTGAACTGAGCATGTTAGTGAAAGGACACTCAGTCAGGGAAAGGGAGGCCAGCTGTGTGCTGCCTGAGTACGTTGAAGTGTTTTATGAGAGATATATGACCTGTGTGGAACCTGAACTGAGCCTGTTTGTGAAAAGACACTCAGTCAGGGAAAGGGAGGCCAGCTGTGTGCTGCCTGAATATGTTGAAGTGTTTTATGAGATAAATATGACCTGTGTGGAACCTGAACAGAGCATGTTTGTGAAAGGACACTCAGTCAGGGAAAGGGAGGCCAGCTGGGTGCTGCCTGAATATGTTGAAGTGTTTTATGAGAGAAATATGACCTGTGTGGAACCTGAACGGAGCCTGTTCGTGAAAGAACACTCAGTCAGGGAAAGGGAGGCCAGCTGTGTGCTGCCTGAGTACGTTGAAGTGTTTTATGAGAGAAATATGACCTGCGTGGAACCTGAACTGAGCCTGTTTGTGAAAGGACACTCAGTCAGGGAAAGGGAGGCCAGCTGTGTGCTGCCTGAATATGTTGAAGTGTTTTATGAGAGAAATATGACCTGCGTGGAACCTGAACTGAGCCTGTTTGTGAAAGGACACTCAGTCAGGGAAAGGGAGGCCGGCTGTGTGCTGCCTGAGTACGTTGAAGTGTTTTATGAGAGAAATATGACCTGTGTGGAACCTGAACTGAGCCTGTTTGTGAAAGGACACTCAGTCAGGGAAAGGGAGGCTGGCTGTGTGCTGCCTGAGTACGTTGAAGTGTTTTATGAGAGAAATATGACCTGTGTGGAACCTGAACTGAGCCTGTTTGTGAAAGAACACTCAGTCAGGGAAAGGGAGGCCAGCTGTGTGCTGCCTGAGTACGTTGAAGTGTTTTATGAGAGAAATATGACCTGTGTGGAACCTGAACAGAGCATGTTTGTGAAAGGACACTCAGTCAGGGAAAGGGAGGCCGGCTGTGTGCTGCCTGAGTACGTTGAAGTGTTTTATGAGAGAATTATGACCTGTGTGGAACCTGAACTGAGCCTGTTTGTGAAAGGACACTCAGTCAGGGAAAGGGAGGCCGGCTATGTGCTGCCTGAGTACGTTGAAGTGTTTTATGAGAGAAATATGACCTGTGTGGAACCTGAACTGAGCCTGTTTGTGAAAGGACACTCAGTCAGGGAAAGGGAGGCCAGCTGTGTGCTGCCTGAGTACATTGAAGTGTTTTATGAGAGAAATATGACCTGTGTGGAACCTGAACTGAGCCTGTTTGTGAAAGGACACTCTGTCAGGGAAAGGGAGGCCAGCTGTGTGCTGCCTGAGTACATTGAAGTGTTTTATGAGAGAAATATGACCTGTGTGGAACCTGAACAGAGCATGTTTGTGAAAGGACACTCAGTCAGGGAAAGGGAGGCCAGCTGTGTGCTGCCTGAATACGTTGAAGTGTTTTATGAGAGAAATATGACCTGTGTGGAACCTGAACAGAGCATGTTTGTGAAAGGACACTCAGTCAGGGAAAGGGAGGCCAGCTGTGTGCTGCCTGAATATGTTGAAGTGTTTTATGAGAGAAATATGAACTGTGTGGAACCTGAACTGAGCCTGTTTGTGAAAGGACACTCAGTCAGGGAAAGGGAGGCCGGCTGTGTGCTGCCTGAGTACGTTGAAGTGGTTTATGAGAGAAATATGACCTGTGTGGAACCTGAACTGAGCCTGTTTGTGAAAGGACACTCAGTCAGGGAAAGCGAGGCCGGCTGTGTGCTACCTGAGTACGTTGACGTGTTTTATGAGAGAAATATGACCTGTGTGGAACCTGAACTGAGCATGTTAGTGAAAGGACACTCAGTCAGGGAAAGGGAGGCCAGCTGTGTGCTGCCTGAGTACGTTGAAGTGTTTTATGAGAGATATATGACCTGTGTGGAACCTGAACTGAGCCTGTTTGTGAAAAGACACTCAGTCAGGGAAAGGGAGGCCAGCTGTGTGCTGCCTGAATATGTTGAAGTGTTTTATGAGATAAATATGACCTGTGTGGAACCTGAACAGAGCATGTTTGTGAAAGGACACTCAGTCAGGGAAAGGGAGGCCAGCTGGGTGCTGCCTGAATATGTTGAAGTGTTTTATGAGAGAAATATGACCTGTGTGGAACCTGAACGGAGCCTGTTCGTGAAAGAACACTCAGTCAGGGAAAGGGAGGCCAGCTGTGTGCTGCCTGAGTACGTTGAAGTGTTTTATGAGAGAAATATGACCTGCGTGGAACCTGAACTGAGCCTGTTTGTGAAAGGACACTCAGTCAGGGAAAGGGAGGCCAGCTGTGTGCTGCCTGAATATGTTGAAGTGTTTTATGAGAGAAATATGACCTGCGTGGAACCTGAACTGAGCCTGTTTGTGAAAGGACACTCAGTCAGGGAAAGGGAGGCCGGCTGTGTGCTGCCTGAGTACGTTGAAGTGTTTTATGAGAGAAATATGACCTGTGTGGAACCTGAACTGAGCCTGTTTGTGAAAGGACACTCAGTCACGGAAAGAGAGGCCAGCTGTGTGCTGCCTGAGTACGTTGAAGTGTTTTATGAGAGAAATATGACCTGTGTGGAACCTGAACTGAGCCTGTTTGTGAAAGCACACTCAGTCAGGGAAAGGGAGGCCAGCTGTGTGCTGCCTGAGTATGTTGAAGTGTTTTATGAGAGAAATATGACCTGTGTGGAACCTGAACTGAGCCTGTTTGTGAAAGGACACTCAGTCAGGGAAAGGGAGGCCAGCTGTGTGCTGCCTGAATACGTTGAAGTGTTTTATGAGAGAAATATGACCTGTGTGGAACCTGAACAGAGCATGTTTGTGAAAGGACACTCAGTCAGGGAAAGGGAGGCCAGCTGTGTGCTGCCTGAGTACGTTGAAGTGTTTTATGAGAGAAATATGACCTGTGTGGAACCTGAACAGAGCATGTTTGTGAAAGGACACTCAGTCAAGGAAAGGGAGGCCAGCTGTGTGCTGCCTGAATATGTTGAAGTGTTTTATGAGAGAATTATGATTTGTGTGGAACCTGAACTGAGCCTGTTTGTGAAAGGACACTCAGTCAGGGAAAGGGAGGCCAGCTGTGTGCTGCCTGAGTACATTGAAGTGTTTTATGAGAGAAATATGACCTGTGTGGAACCTGAACTGAGCCTGTTTGTGAAAGGACACTCAGTCAGGGAAAGGGTGGCCAGCTGTGTGCTGCCTGAATATGTTGACGTGTTTTATGAGAGAAATATGACCTGTGTGGAACCTGAACTGAGCCTGTTTGTGAAAGGACACTCAGTCAAGGAAAGAGAGGCCAGCTGTGTGCTGCCTGAGTACGTTGAAGTGTTTTATGAGAGAAATATGACCTGTGTGGAACCTGAACTGAGCCTGTTTGTGAAAGCACACTCAGTCAGGGAAAGGGAGGCCAGCTGTGTGCTGCCTGAGTATGTTGAAGTGTTTTATGAGAGAAATATGACCTGTGTGGAACCTGAACTGAGCCTGTTTGTGAAAGGACACTCAGTCAGGGAAAGGGAGGCCAGCTGTGTGCTGCCTGAATACGTTGAAGTGTTTTATGAGAGAAATATGACCTGTGTGGAACCTGAACAGAGCATGTTTGTGAAAGGACACTCAGTCAGGGAAAGGGAGGCCAGCTGTGTGCTGCCTGAGTACGTTGA
Organism: Eublepharis macularius; assembly: GCF_028583425.1. Classification (NCBI taxonomy): domain Eukaryota; kingdom Metazoa; phylum Chordata; class Lepidosauria; order Squamata; family Eublepharidae; genus Eublepharis; species Eublepharis macularius. Next base: position 71,248 of record NW_026559725.1, on the reverse strand, counting down.
AGTGTTTTATGAGAGAAATATGACCTGTGTGGAACCTGAACAGAGCATGTTTGTGAAAGGACACTCAGTCAGGGAAAGGGAGGCCAGCTGTGTGCTGCCTGAATATGTTGAAGTGTTTTATGAGAGAATTATGACCTGTGTGGAACCTGAACTGAGCCTGTTTGTGAAAGGACACTCAGTCAGGGAAAGGGAGGCCAGCTGTGTGCTGCCTGAATACGTTGAAGTGGTTTATGAGAGAAATATGACCTGTGTGGAACCTGAACAGAGCCTGTTTGTGAAAGGACACTCAGTCAGGGAAAGCGAGGCCGGCTGTGTGCTACCTGAGTACGTTGACGTGTTTTATGAGAGAAATATGACCTGTGTGGAACCTGAACTGAGCCTGTTTGTGAAAGGACACTCAGTCAGGGAAAGGGAGGCTGGCTGTGTGCTGCCTGAGTACGTTGAAGTGTTTTATGAGAGAAATATGACCTGTGTGGAACCTGAACTGAGCCTGTTTGTGAAAGGACACTCAGTCAGGGAAAGGGAGGCTGGCTGTGTGCTGCCTGAGTACGTTGAAGTGTTTTATGAGAGAAATATGACCTGTGTGGAACCTGAACTGAGCCTGTTTGTGAAAGGACACTCAGTCAGGGAAAGGGAGGCTGGCTGTGTGCTGCCTGAGTACGTTGAAGTGTTTTATGAGAGAAATATGACCTGTGTGGAACCTGAACTGAGCCTGTTTGTGAAAGAACACTCAGTCAGGGAAAGCGAGGCCGGCTGTGTGCTGCCTGAGTACGTTGACGTGTTTTATGAGAGAAATATGACCTGTGTGGAACCTGAACTGAGCCTGTTTGTGAAAGGACACTCAGTCAGGGAAAGGGAGGCCGTCTGTGTGCTGCCTGAATACGTTGAAGTGTTTTATGAGAGAAATATGACCTGTGTGGAACCTGAACTGAGCCTGTTTGTGAAAGAACACTCAGTCAGGGAAAGGGAGGCCAGCTGTGTGCTGCCTGAGTACGTTGAAGTGTTTTATGAGAGAAATATGACCTGTGTGGAACCTGAACAGAGCATGTTTGTGAAAGGACACTCAGTCAGGGAAAGGGAGGCCGGCTGTGTGCTGCCTGAGTACGTTGAAGTGTTTTATGAGAGAATTATGACCTGTGTGGAACCTGAACTGAGCCTGTTTGTGAAAGGACACTCAGTCAGGGAAAGGGAGGCCGGCTATGTGCTGCCTGAGTACGTTGAAGTGTTTTATGAGAGAAATATGACCTGTGTGGAACCTGAACTGAGCCTGTTTGTGAAAGGACACTCAGTCAGGGAAAGGGAGGCCAGCTGTGTGCTGCCTGAGTACATTGAAGTGTTTTATGAGAGAAATATGACCTGTGTGGAACCTGAACTGAGCCTGTTTGTGAAAGGACACTCAGTCAGGGAAAGGGAGGCCAGCTGTGTGCTGCCTGAGTACATTGAAGTGTTTTATGAGAGAAATATGACCTGTGTGGAACCTGAACAGAGCATGTTTGTGAAAGGACACTCAGTCAGGGAAAGGGAGGCCAGCTGTGTGCTGCCTGAATACGTTGAAGTGTTTTATGAGAGAAATATGACCTGTGTGGAACCTGAACAGAGCATGTTTGTGAAAGGACACTCAGTCAGGGAAAGGGAGGCCAGCTGTGTGCTGCCTGAATATGTTGAAGTGTTTTATGAGAGAAATATGAACTGTGTGGAACCTGAACTGAGCCTGTTTGTGAAAGGACACTCAGTCAAGGAAAGGGAGGCCGGCTGTGTGCTGCCTGAGTACGTTGAAGTGTTTTATGAGAGAAATATGACCTGTGTGGAACCTGAACTGAGCCTGTTTGTGAAAGGACACTCAGTCACGGAAAGAGAGGCCAGCTGTGTGCTGCCTGAGTACGTTGAAGTGTTTTATGAGAGAAATATGACCTGTGTGGAACCTGAACTGAGCCTGTTTGTGAAAGCACACTCAGTCAGGGAAAGGGAGGCCAGCTGTGGGCTGCCTGAGTACGTTGAAGTGTTTTATGAGAGAAATATGACCTGTGTGGAACCTGAACTGAGCCTGTTTGTGAAAGGACACTCAGTCAGGGAAAGCGAGGCCGGCTGTGTGCTGCCTGAGTACGTTGAGTACTGCCTGAGTACGCTGCCTGTGTGGAACCTGAACTGAGCCTGTTTGTGAAAGGACACTCAGTCAGGGAAAGGGAGGCCAGCTGTGTGCTGCCTGAGTACGTTGAAGTGTTTTATGAGAGAAATATGTCCTGTGTGGAACCTGAACTGAGCCTGTTTGTGAAAGGACACTCAGTCAGGGAAAGGGAGGCCAGCTGTGTGCTGCCTGAGTACGTTGAAGTGTTTTATGAGAGAAATATGACCTGTGTGGAACCTGAACTGAGCCTGTTTGTGAAAGGACACTCAGTCAGGGAAAGGGAGGCCAGCTGTGTGCTGCCTGAATATGTTGAAGTGTTTTATGAGAGAAATATGACCTGTGTGGAACCTGAACTGAGCCTGTTTGTGAAAGGACACTCAGTCAGGGAAAGGAAGGCTGGCTGTGTGCTGCCTGAGTACGTTGAAGTGTTTTATGAGAGAAATATGACCTGTGTGGAACCTGAACTGAGCCTGTTTGTGAAAGGACACTCAGTCAGGGAAAGGGAGGCCAGCTGTGTGCTGTCTGAATATGTTGACGTGTTTTATGAGAGAAATATGACCTGTGTGGAACCTGAACTGAGCCTGTTTGTGAAACGACACTCAGTCAGGGAAAGGGAGGCCGGCTGTGTGCTGCCTGAGTACGTTGAAGTAGTTTATGAGAGAAATATGACCTGTGTGGAACCTGAACTGAGCCTGTTTGTGAAAGGACACTCAGTCAGGGAAAGCGAGGCCGGCTGTGTGCTACCTGAGTACGTTGACGTGTTTTATGAGAGAAATATGACCTGTGTGGAACCTGAACTGAGCATGTTAGTGAAAGGACACTCAGTCAGGGAAAGGGAGGCCAGCTGTGTGCTGCCTGAGTACGTTGAAGTGTTTTATGAGAGATATATGACCTGTGTGGAACCTGAACTGAGCCTGTTTGTGAAAAGACACTCAGTCAGGGAAAGGGAGGCCAGCTGTGTGCTGCCTGAATATGTTGAAGTGTTTTATGAGATAAATATGACCTGTGTGGAAACTGAACAGAGCATGTTTGTGAAAGGACACTCAGTCAGGGAAAGGGAGGCCAGCTGGGTGCTGCCTGAATATGTTGAAGTGTTTTATGAGAGAAATATGACCTGTGTGGAACCTGAACGGAGCCTGTTCGTGAAAGAACACTCAGTCAGGGAAAGGGAGGCCAGCTGTGTGCTGCCTGAGTACATTGAAGTGTTTTATGAGAGAAATATGACCTGTGTGGAACCTGAACTGAGCCTGTTTGTGAAAGGACACTCAGTCAGGGAAAGGGAGGCCAGCTGTGTGCTGCCTGAATATGTTGACGTTTTTTATGAGAGGAATATGAACTGTGTGGAACCTGAACTGAGCATGTTTGTGAAACGACACTCAGTCAGGGAAAGGGAGGCCGGCTGTGTGCTGCCTGAGTACGTTGAAGTGTTTTATGAGAGAAATATGACCTTTGTGGAACCTGAACTGAGCCTGTTTGTGAAAGGACACTCAGTCAGGGAAAGGGAGGCCAGGTGTGTGCTGCCTGAATATGTTGAAGTGTTTTATGAGAGAAATATGACCTGTGTGGAACCTGAACTGAGCCTGTTTGTGAAAGCACACTCAGTCAGGGAAAGGGAGGCCAGCTGTGTGCTGCCTGAGTACGTTGAAGTGTTTTATGAGAGAAATATGACCTGTGTGGAACCTGAACTGAGCCTGTTTGTGAAAGGACACTCAGTCAGGGAAAGGGAGGCCGGCTGTGTGCTGCCTGAGTACGTTGAAGTGGTTTATGAGAGAAATATGACCTGTGTGGAACCTGAACTGAGCCTGTTTGTGAAAGGACACTCAGTCAGGGAAAGCGAGGCCGGCTGTGTGCTACCTGAGTACGTTGACGTGTTTTATGAGAGAAATATGACCTGTGTGGAACCTGAACTGAGCATGTTAGTGAAAGGACACTCAGTCAGGGAAAGGGAGGCCGGCTGTGTGCTGCCTGAGTACGTTGAAGTGTTTTATGAGAGAAATATGACCTGTGTGGAACCTGAACTGAGCCTGTTTGTGAAAGGACACTCAGTCAGGGAAAGGGAGGCCAGCTGTGTGCTGCCTGAATATGTTGAAGTGTTTTATGAGAGAAATATGACCTGTGTGGAACCTGAACAGAGCATGTTTGTGAAAGGACACTCAGTCAGGGAAAGCGAGGCCGGCTGTGTGCTACCTGAGTACGTTGACGTGTTTTATGAGAGAAATATGACCTGTGTGGAACCTGAACTGAGCCTGTTTGTGAAAGAACACTCAGTCAGGGAAAGGGAGGCCGGCTGTGTGCTGCCTGAGTACGTTGAAGTGTTTTATGAGAGAAATATGACCTGTGTGGAACCTGAACAGAGCATGTTTGTGAAAGGACACTCAGTCAGGGAAAGGGAGGCCGGCTGTGTGCTGCCTGAGTACGTTGAAGTGTTTTATGAGAGAATTATGACCTGTGTGGAACCTGAACTGAGCCTGTTTGTGAAAGGACACTCAGTCAGGGAAAGGGAGGCCGGCTGTGTGCTGCCTGAGTACGTTGAAGTGTTTTATGAGAGAAATATGACCTGTGTGGAACCTGAACTGAGCCTGTTTGTGAAAGGACACTCAGTCAGGGAAAGGGAGGCCAGCTGTGTGCTGCCTGAGTACATTGAAGTGTTTTATGAGAGAAATATGACCTGTGTGGAACCTGAACTGAGCCTGTTTGTGAAAGGACACTCAGTCAGGGAAAGGGAGGCCAGCTGTGTGCTGCCTGAGTACATTGAAGTGTTTTATGAGAGAAATATGACCTGTGTGGAACCTGAACAGAGCATGTTTGTGAAAGGACACTCAGTCAGGGAAAGGGAGGCCAGCTGTGTGCTGCCTGAATACGTTGAAGTGTTTTATGAGAGAAATATGACCTGTGTGGAACCTGAACAGAGCATGTTTGTGAAAGGACACTCAGTCAGGGAAAGGGAGGCCAGCTGTGTGCTGCCTGAATATGTTGAAGTGTTTTATGAGAGAAATATGAACTGTGTGGAACCTGAACTGAGCCTGTTTGTGAAAGGACACTCAGTCAAGGAAAGGGAGGCCGGCTGTGTGCTGCCTGAGTACGTTGAAGTGTTTTATGAGAGAAATATGACCTGTGTGGAACCTGAACTGAGCCTGTTTGTGAAAGGACACTCAGTCACGGAAAGAGAGGCCAGCTGTGTGCTGCCTGAGTACGTTGAAGTGTTTTATGAGAGAAATATGACCTGTGTGGAACCTGAACTGAGCCTGTTTGTGAAAGCACACTCAGTCAGGGAAAGGGAGGCCAGCTGTGGGCTGCCTGAGTACGTTGAAGTGTTTTATGAGAGAAATATGACCTGTGTGGAACCTGAACTGAGCCTGTTTGTGAAAGGACACTCAGTCAGGGAAAGCGAGGCCGGCTGTGTGCTGCCTGAGTACGTTGAGTACTGCCTGAGTACGCTGCCTGTGTGGAACCTGAACTGAGCCTGTTTGTGAAAGGACACTCAGTCAGGGAAAGGGAGGCCAGCTGTGTGCTGCCTGAGTACGTTGAAGTGTTTTATGAGAGAAATATGACCTGTGTGGAACCTGAACTGAGCCTGTTTGTGAAAGGACACTCAGTCAGGGAAAGGGAGGCCAGCTGTGTGCTGCCTGAGTACGTTGAAGTGTTTTATGAGAGAAATATGACCTGTGTGGAACCTGAACTGAGCCTGTTTGTGAAAGGACACTCAGTCAGGGAAAGGGAGGCCAGCTGTGTGCTGCCTGAATATGTTGAAGTGTTTTATGAGAGAAATATGACCTGTGTGGAACCTGAACTGAGCCTGTTTGTGAAAGGACACTCAGTCAGGGAAAGGAAGGCTGGCTGTGTGCTGCCTGAGTACGTTGAAGTGTTTTATGAGAGAAATATGACCTGTGTGGAACCTGAACTGAGCCTGTTTGTGAAAGGACACTCAGTCAGGGAAAGGGAGGCCAGCTGTGTGCTGTCTGAATATGTTGACGTGTTTTATGAGAGAAATATGACCTGTGTGGAACCTGAACTGAGCATGTTTGTGAAACGACACTCAGTCAGGGAAAGGGAGGCCGGCTGTGTGCTGCCTGAGTACGTTGAAGTGTTTTATGAGAGAAATATGACCTTTTTGGAACCTGAACTGAGCCTGTTTGTGAAAGGACACTCAGTCAGGGAAAGGGAGGCCAGCTGTGTGCTGCCTGAATATGTTGAAGTGTTTTATGAGAGAAATATGACCTGTGTGGAACCGGAACTGAGCCTGTTTGTGAAAGCACACTCAGTCAGGGAAAGGGAGGCCAGCTGTGTGCTGCCTGAGTACTTTGAAGTGTTTTATGAGAGAAATATGACCTGTGTGGAACCTGAACTGAGCCTGTTTGTGAAAGCACACTCAGTCACGGAAAGGGAGGCCGGCTGTGTGCTGCCTGAGTACGTTGAAGTGGTTTATGAGAGAAATATGACCTGTGTGGAACCTGAACTGAGCCTGTTTGTGAAAGGACACTCAGTCAAGGAAAGCGAGGCCGGCTGTGTGCTACCTGAGTACGTTGACGTGTTTTATGAGAGAAATATGACCTGTGTGGAACCTGAACTGAGCATGTTAGTGAAAGGACACTCAGTCAGGGAAAGGGAGGCCAGCTGTGTGCTGCCTGAGTACGTTGAAGTGTTTTATGAGAGAAATATGACCTGTGTGGAACCTGAACTGAGCCTGTTTGTGAAAGGACACTCAGTCAGGGAAAGGGAGGCCAGCTGTGTGCTGCCTGAATATGTTGAAGTGTTTTATGAGATAAATATGACCTGTGTGGAACCTGAACTGAGCCTGTTTGTGAAAGGACACTCAGTCAGGGAAAGGGAGGCCGGCTGTGTGCTGCCTGAGTACGTTGAAGAGTTTTATGAGAGAAATATGACCTGTGTGGAACCTGAACTGAGCCTGTTTGTGAAAGGACACTCAGTCAGGGAAAGGGAAGCCAGCTGTGTGCTGCCTGAGTACATTGAAGTGTTTTATGAGAGAAATATGACCTGTGTGGAACCTGAACTGAGCCTGTTTGTGAAAGGACACTCAATCAGGGAAAGGGAGGCCAGCTGTGTGCTGCCTGAATATGTTGTCGTGTTTTATGAGAGAAATATGACCTGTGTGGAACCTGAACTGAGCATGTTTGTGAAACGACACTCAGTCAGGGAAAGGGAGGCCGGCTGTGTGCTGCCCGAGTACGTTGAAGTGTTTTATGAGAAAAATATGACCTGTGTGGAACCTGAACTGAGCCTGTTTGTGAAAGGACACTCAGTCAGGGAAAGGGAGGCCAGCTGTGTGCTGCCTGAATATATTGAAGTGTTTTATGAGAGAAATATGACCTGTGTGGAACCTGAACTGAGCCTGTTTGTGAAAGGACACTCAGTCAGGGAAAGGGAGGCCAGCTGTGTGCTGCCTGAGTACGTTGAAGTGTTTTATGAAAGAAATATGACCTGTGTGGAACCTGAACTGAGCCTGTTTGTGAAAGGACACTCAGTCAGGGAAAGGGAGGCCAGCTGTGTGCTGCCTGAGTACGTTGAAGTGTTTTATGAGAGAAATATGACCTGTGTGGAACCTGAACTGAGCCTGTTTGTGAAAGAACACTCAGTCAGGGAAAGGGAGGCCGGCTGTGTGCTGCCTGAGTACGTTGAAGTGTTTTATGAGAGAAATATGACCTGTGTGGAACCTGAACTGAGCCTGTTTGTGAAAGGACACTCAGTCAGGGAAAGGGAGGCCAGCTGTGTGCTGCCTGAATACGTTGAAGTGTTTTATGAGAGAAATATGACTTGTGTGGAACCTGAACTGAGCCTGTTTGTGAAAGGACACTCAGTCAGGGAAAGGGAGGCTGGCTGTGTGCTGCCTGAGTACGTTGAAGTGTTTTATGAGAGAAATATGACCTGTGTGGAACCTGAACTGAGCGTGTTTGTGAAAGAACACTCAGTCAGGGAAAGGGAGGCCGGCTGTGTGCTGCCTGAGTACGTTGAAGTGTTTTATGAGAGAAATATGACCTGTGTGGAACCTGAACTGAGCCTGTTTGTGAAAGGACACTCAGTCAGGGAAAGGGAGGCCAGCTGTGTGCTGCCTGAGTACATTGAAGTGTTTTATGAGAGAAATATGACCTGTGTGGAACCTGAACTGAGCCTGTTTGTGAAAGGACACTCAGTCAGGGAAAGGGAGGCCAGCTGTGTGCTGCCTGAGTACATTGAAGTGTTTTATGAGAGAAATATGACCTGTGTGGAACCTGAACAGAGCATGTTTGTGAAAGGACACTCAGTCAGGGAAAGGGAGGCCAGCTGTGTGCTGCCTGAATACGTTGAAGTGTTTTATGAGAGAAATATGACCTGTGTGGAACCTGAACAGAGCATGTTTGTGAAAGGACACTCAGTCAGGGAAAGGGAGGCCAGCTGTGTGCTGCCTGAGTATGTTGAAGTGTTTTATGAGAGAAATATGACCTGTGTGGAACCTGAACAGAGCATGTTTGTGAAAGGACACTCAGTCAGGGAAAGGGAGGCCAGCTGTGTGCTGCCTGAGTATGTTGAAGTGTTTTATGAGAGAATTATGACCTGTGTGGAACCTGAACTGAGCCTGTTTGTGAAAGGACACTCAGTCAGGGAAAGGGAGGCCAGCTGTGTGCTGCCTGAGTACATTGAAGTGTTTTATGAGAGAAATATGACCTGTGTGGAACCTGAACTGAGCCTGTTTGTGAAAGGACACTCAGTCAGGGAAAGGGAGGCCAGCTGTGTGCTGCCTGAATATGTTGACGTGTTTTATGAGAGAAATATGACCTGTGTGGAACCTGAACTGAGCATGTTTGTGAAACGACACTCAGTCAGGGAAAGGGAGGCCGGCTGTGTGCTGCCCGAGTACGTTGAAGTGTTTTATGAGAAAAATATGACCTGTGTGGAACCTGAACTGAGCCTGTTTGTGAAAGGACACTCAGTCAGGGAAAGGGAGGCCAGCTGTGTGCTGCCTGAATATATTGAAGTGTTTTATGAGAGAAATATGACCTGTGTGGAACCTGAACTGAGCCTGTTTGTGAAAGGACACTCAGTCAGGGAAAGGGAGGCCAGCTGTGTGCTGCCTGAGTACGTTGAAGTGTTTTATGAGAGAAATATGACCTGTGTGGAACCTGAACTGAGCCTGTTTGTGAAAGGACACTCAGTCAGGGAAAGGGAGGCCAGCTGTGTGCTGCCTGAGTACGTTGAAGTGTTTTATGAGAGAAATATGACCTGTGTGGAACCTGAACTGAGGCTGTTTGTGAAAGGACACTCAGTCAGGGAAAGGGAGGCCAGCTGTGTGCTGCCTGAATATGTTGAAGTGTTTTATGAGAGAAATATGACCTGTGTGGAACCTGAACTGAGCCTGTTTGTGAAAGGACACTCAGTCAGGGAAAGGGAGGCTGGCTGTGTGCTGCCTGAGTACGTTGAAGTGTTTTATGAGAGAAATATGACCTGTGTGGAACCTGAACTGAGCCTGTTTGTGAAAGAACACTCAGTCAGGGAAAGGGAGGCCGGCTGTGTGCTGCCTGAGTACGTTGAAGTGTTTTATGAGATAAATATGACCTGTGTGGAACCTGAACTGAGCGTGTTTGTGAAAGGACACTCAGTCAGGGAAAGGGAGGCCAGCTGTGTGCTGCCTGAATACGTTGAAGTGTTTTATGAGAGAAATATGACTTGTGTGGAACCTGAACTGAGCCTGTTTGTGAAAGGACACTCAGTCAGGGAAAGGGAGGCTGGCTGTGTGCTGCCTGAGTACGTTGAAGTGTTTTATGAGAGAAATATGACCTGTGTGGAACCTGAACTGAGCGTGTTTGTGAAAGAACACTCAGTCAGGGAAAGGGAGGCCGGCTGTGTGCTGCCTGAGTACGTTGAAGTGTTTTATGAGAGAAATATGACCTGTGTGGAACCTGAACTGAGCCTGTTTGTGAAAGGACACTCAGTCAGGGAAAGGGAGGCCGGCTGTGTGCTGCCTGAGTACGTTGAAGAGTTTTATGAGAGAAATATGACCTGTGTGGAACCTGAACTGAGCCTGTTTGTGAAAGGACACTCAGTCAGGGAAAGGGAGGCCAGCTGTGTGCTGCCTGAGTACATTGAAGTGTTTTATGAGAGAAATATGACCTGTGTGGAACCTGAACTGAGCCTGTTTGTGAAAGGACACTCAGTCAGGGAAAGGGAGGCCAGCTGTGTGCTGCCTGAATATGTTGACGTGTTTTATGAGAGAAATATGACCTGTGTGGAACCTGAACTGAGCATGTTTGTGAAACGACACTCAGTCAGGGAAAGGGAGGCCGGCTGTGTGCTGCCCGAGTACGTTGAAGTGTTTTATGAGAAAAATATGACCTGTGTGGAACCTGAACTGAGCCTGTTTGTGAAAGGACACTCAGTCAGGGAAAGGGAGGCCAGCTGTGTGCTGCCTGAATATATTGAAGTGTTTTATGAGAGAAATATGACCTGTGTGGAACCTGAACTGAGCCTGTTTGTGAAAGGACACTCAGTCAGGGAAAGGGAGGCCAGCTGTGTGCTGCCTGAGTACGTTGAAGTGTTTTATGAAAGAAATATGACCTGTGTGGAACCTGAACTGAGCCTGTTTGTGAAAGGACACTCAGTCAGGGAAAGGGAGGCCAGCTGTGTGCTGCCTGAGTACGTTGAAGTGTTTTATGAGAGAAATATGACCTGTGTGGAACCTGAACTGAGCCTGTTTGTGAAAGGACACTCAGTCAGGGAAAGGGAGGCTGGCTGTGTGCTGCCTGAGTACGTTGAAGTGTTTTATGAGAGAAATATGACCTGTGTGGAACCTGAACTGAGCCTGTTTGTGAAAGAACACTCAGTCAGGGAAAGGGAGGCCGGCTGTGTGCTGCCTGAGTACGTTGAAGTGTTTTATGAGAGAAATATGACCTGTGTGGAACCTGAACTGAGCCTGTTTGTGAAAGGACACTCAGTCAGGGAAAGGGAGGCCAGCTGTGTGCTGCCTGAATACGTTGAAGTGTTTTATGAGAGAAATATGACTTGTGTGGAACCTGAACTGAGCCTGTTTGTGAAAGGACACTCAGTCAGGGAAAGGGAGGCTGGCTGTGTGCTGCCTGAGTACGTTGAAGTGTTTTATGAGAGAAATATGACCTGTGTGGAACCTGAACTGAGCGTGTTTGTGAAAGAACACTCAGTCAGGGAAAGGGAGGCCGGCTGTGTGCTGCCTGAGTACGTTGAAGTGTTTTATGAGAGAAATATGACCTGTGTGGAACCTGAACTGAGCCTGTTTGTGAAAAGACACTCAGTCAGGGAAAGGGAGGCCAGCTGTGTGCTGCCTGAGTACATTGAAGTGTTTTATGAGAGAAATATGACCTGTGTGGAACCTGAACTGAGCCTGTTTGTGAAAGGACACTCAGTCAGGGAAAGGGAGGCCAGCTGTGTGCTGCCTGAGTACATTGAAGTGTTTTATGAGAGAAATATGACCTGTGTGGAACCTGAACAGAGCATGTTTGTGAAAGGACACTCAGTCAGGGAAAGGGAGGCCAGCTGTGTGCTGCCTGAATACGTTGAAGTGTTTTATGAGAGAAATATGACCTGTGTGGAACCTGAACAGAGCATGTTTGTGAAAGGACACTCAGTCAGGGAAAGGGAGGCCAGCTGTGTGCTGCCTGAGTATGTTGAAGTGTTTTATGAGAGAATTATGACCTGTGTGGAACCTGAACTGAGCCTGTTTGTGAAAGGACACTCAGTCAGGGAAAGGGAGGCCAGCTGTGTGCTGCCTGAGTACATTGAAGTGTTTTATGAGAGAAATATGACCTGTGTGGAACCTGAACTGAGCCTGTTTGTGAAAGGACACTCAGTCAGGGAAAGGGAGGCCAGCTGTGTGCTGCCTGAATATGTTGACGTGTTTTATGAGAGAAATATGACCTGTGTGGAACCTGAACTGAGCATGTTTGTGAAACGACACTCAGTCAGGGAAAGGGAGGCCGGCTGTGTGCTGCCCGAGTACGTTGAAGTGTTTTATGAGAAAAATATGACCTGTGTGGAACCTGAACTGAGCCTGTTTGTGAAAGGACACTCAGTCAGGGAAAGGGAGGCCAGCTGTGTGCTGCCTGAATATATTGAAGTGTTTTATGAGAGAAATATGACCTGTGTGGAACCTGAACTGAGCCTGTTTGTGAAAGGACACTCAGTCAGGGAAAGGGAGGCCGGCTGTGTGCTGCCTGAGTACGTTGAAGTGTTTTATGAGAGAAATATGACCTGTGTGGAACCTGAACTGAGCCTGTTTGTGAAAGGACACTCAGTCAGGGAAAGGGAGGCCAGCTGTGTGCTGCCTGAGTACGTTGAAGTGTTTTATGAGAGAAATATGACCTGTGTGGAACCTGAACTGAGGCTGTTTGTGAAAGGACACTCAGTCAGGGAAAGGGAGGCCAGCTGTGTGCTGCCTGAATATGTTGAAGTGTTTTATGAGAGAAATATGACCTGTGTGGAACCTGAACTGAGCCTGTTTGTGAAAGGACACTCAGTCAGGGAAAGGGAGGCTGGCTGTGTGCTGCCTGAGTACGTTGAAGTGTTTTATGAGAGAAATATGACCTGTGTGGAACCTGAACTGAGCCTGTTTGTGAAAGAACACTCAGTCAGGGAAAGGGAGGCCGGCTGTGTGCTGCCTGAGTACGTTGAAGTGTTTTATGAGATAAATATGACCTGTGTGGAACCTGAACTGAGCGTGTTTGTGAAAGGACACTCAGTCAGGGAAAGGGAGGCCAGCTGTGTGCTGCCTGAATACGTTGAAGTGTTTTATGAGAGAAATATGACCTGTGTGGAACCTGAACTGAGCCTGTTTGTGAAAGCACACTCAGTCAGGGAAAGGGAGGCTGGCTGTGTGCTGCCTGAGTACGTTGAAGTGTTTTATGAGAGAAATATGACCTGTGTGGAACCTGAACTGAGCGTGTTTGTGAAAGAACACTCAGTCAGGGAAAGGGAGGCCGGCTGTGTGCTGCCTGAGTACGTTGAAGTGTTTTATGAGAGAAATATGACCTGTGTGGAACCTGAACTGAGCCTGTTTGTGAAAGGACACTCAGTCAGGGAAAGGGAGGCCAGCTGTGTGCTGCCTGAGTACATTGAAGTGTTTTATGAGAGAAATATGACCTGTGTGGAACCTGAACTGAGCCTGTTTGTGAAAGGACACTCAGTCAGGGAAAGGGAGGCCAGCTGTGTGCTGCCTGAGTACATTGAAGTGTTTTATGAGAGAAATATGACCTGTGTGGAACCTGAACAGAGCATGTTTGTGAAAGGACACTCAGTCAGGGAAAGGGAGGCCAGCTGTGTGCTGCCTGAATATGTTGAAGTGTTTTATGAGAGAATTATGACCTGTGTGGAACCTGAACTGAGCCTGTTTGTGAAAGGACACTCAGTCAGGGAAAGGGAGGCCAGCTGTGTGCTGCCTGAGTACATTGAAGTGTTTTATGAGAGAAATATGACCTGTGTGGAACCTGAACTGAGCCTGTTTGTGAAAGGACACTCAGTCAGGGAAAGGGAGGCCAGCTGTGTGCTGCCTGAATATGTTGAAGTGTTTTATGAGAGAAATATGACCTGTGTGGAACCTGAACTGAGCCTGTTTGTGAAAGGACACTCAGTCAGGGAAAGGGAGGCTGGCTGTGTGCTGCCTGAGTACGTTGAAGTGTTTTATGAGAGAAATATGACCTGTGTGGAACCTGAACTGAGCCTGTTTGTGAAAGAACACTCAGTCAGGGAAAGGGAGGCCGGCTGTGTGCTGCCTGAGTACGTTGAAGTGTTTTATGAGATAAATATGACCTGTGTGGAACCTGAACTGAGCGTGTTTGTGAAAGGACACTCAGTCAGGGAAAGGGAGGCCAGCTGTGTGCTGCCTGAATACGTTGAAGTGTTTTATGAGAGAAATATGACCTGTGTGGAACCTGAACTGAGCCTGTTTGTGAAAGCACACTCAGTCAGGGAAAGGGAGGCTGGCTGTGTGCTGCCTGAGTACGTTGAAGTGTTTTATGAGAGAAATATGACCTGTGTGGAACCTGAACTGAGCGTGTTTGTGAAAGAACACTCAGTCAGGGAAAGGGAGGCCGGCTGTGTGCTGCCTGAGTACGTTGAAGTGTTTTATGAGAGAAATATGACCTGTGTGGAACCTGAACTGAGCCTGTTTGTGAAAGGACACTCAGTCAGGGAAAGGGAGGCCAGCTGTGTGCTGCCTGAGTACATTGAAGTGTTTTATGAGAGAAATATGACCTGTGTGGAACCTGAACTGAGCCTGTTTGTGAAAGGACACTCAGTCAGGGAAAGGGAGGCCAGCTGTGTGCTGCCTGAGTACATTGAAGTGTTTTATGAGAGAAATATGACCTGTGTGGAACCTGAACAGAGCATGTTTGTGAAAGGACACTCAGTCAGGGAAAGGGAGGCCAGCTGTGTGCTGCCTGAATATGTTGAAGTGTTTTATGAGAGAATTATGACCTGTGTGGAACCTGAACTGAGCCTGTTTGTGAAAGGACACTCAGTCAGGGAAAGGGAGGCCAGCTGTGTGCTGCCTGAGTACATTGAAGTGTTTTATGAGAGAAATATGACCTGTGTGGAACCTGAACTGAGCCTGTTTGTGAAAGGACACTCAGTCAGGGAAAGGGAGGCCAGCTGTGTGCTGCCTGAATATGTTGACGTGTTTTATGAGAGAAATATGACCTGTGTGGAACCTGAACTGAGCCTGTTTGTGAAAGGACACTCAGTCAAGGAAAGAGAGGCCAGCTGTGTGCTGCCTGAGTACGTTGAAGTGTTTTATGAGAGAAATATGACCTGTGTGGAACCTGAACTGAGCTTGTTTGTGAAAGCACACTCAGTCAGGGAAAGGGAGGCCAGCTGTGTGCTGCCTGAGTATGTTGAAGTGTTTTATGAGAGAAATATGACCTGTGTGGAACCTGAACTGAGCCTGTTTGTGAAAGGACACTCAGTCAGGGAAAGGGAGGCCAGCTGTGTGCTGCCTGAATACGTTGAAGTGTTTTATGAGAGAAATATGACCTGTGTGGAACCTGAACTGAGCCTGTTTGTGAAAGGACACTCAGTCAGGGAAAGGGAGGCCAGCTGTGTGCTGCCTGAGTATGTTGAAGTGTTTTATGAGAGAAATATGACCTGTGTGGAACCTGAACTGAGCCTGTTTGTGAAAGGACACTCAGTCAGGGAAAGGGAGGCCAGCTGTGTGCTGCCTGAGTATGTTGAAGTGTTTTATGAGAGAAATATGACCTGTGTGGAACCTGAACTGAGCCTGTTTGTGAAAGGACACTCAGTCAGGGAAAGGGAGGCCAGCTGTGTGCTGCCTGAATACGTTGAAGTGTTTTATGAGAGAAATATGACCTGTGTGGAACCTGAACTGAGCCTGTTTGTGAAAGGACACTCAGTCAGGGAAAGGGAGGCCAGCTGTGTGCTGCCTGAGTATGTTGAAGTGTTTTATGAGAGAAATATGACCTGTGTGGAACCTGAACTGAGCCTGTTTGTGAAAGGACACTCAGTCAGGGAAAGGGAGGCCAGCTGTGTGCTGCCTGAGTATGTTGAAGTGTTTTATGAGAGAAATATGACCTGTGTGGAACCTGAACTGAGCCTGTTTGTGAAAGGACACTCAGTCAGGGAAAGGGAGGCCAGCTGTGTGCTGCCTGAATACGTTGAAGTGTTTTATGAGAGAAATATGACCTGTGTGGAACCTGAACTGAGCCTGTTTGTGAAAGGACACTCAGTCAGGGAAAGGGAGGCTGGCTGTGTGCTGCCTGAGTACGTTGAAGTGTTTTATGAGAGAAATATGACCTGTGTGGAACCTGAACTGAGCGTATTTGTGAAAGAACACTCAGTCAGGGAAAGGGAGGCCGGCTGTGTGCTGCCTGAGTACGTTGAAGTGTTTTATGAGAGAAATATGACCTGTGTGGAACCTGAACTGAGCCTGTTTGTGAAAGGACACTCAGTCAGGGAAAGGGAGGCCGGCTGTGTGCTGCCTGAGTACGTTGAAGAGTTTTATGAGAGAAATATGACCTGTGTGGAACCTGAACTGAGCCTGTTTGTGAAAGGACACTCAGTCAGGGAAAGGGAGGCCAGCTGTGTGCTGCCTGAATACGTTGAAGTGTTTTATGAGAGAAATATGACCTGTGTGGAACCTGAACAGAGCATGTTTGTGAAAGGACACTCAGTCAGGGAAAGGGAGGCCAGCTGTGTGCTGCCTGAGTAAGTTGAAGTGTTTTATGAGAGAAATATGACCTGTGTGGAACCTGAACTGAGCCTGTTTGTGAAAGGACACTCAGTCAGGGAAAGGGAGGCCGGCTGTGTGCTGCCTGAGTACGTTGAAGTGTTTTATGAGAGAAATATGACCTGTGTGGAACCTGAACTGAGCCTGTTTGTGAAAGGACACTCAGTCAGGGAAAGGGAGGCCAGCTGTGTGCTGCCTGAGTAAGTTGAAGTGTTTTATGAGAGAAATATGACCTGTGTGGAACCTGAACTGAGCCTGTTTGTGAAAGGACAGTCAGTCAGGGAAAGGGAGGCTGGCTGTGTGCTGCCTGAGTACGTTGAAGTGTTTTATGAGAGAAATATGACGTGTGGAACCTGAACTGAGCCTGTTTGTGAAAGGACACTCAGTCAGGGAAAGGGAGGCCGGCTGTGTGCTGCCTGAGTAGGTTGAAGTGGTTTATGAGAGAAATATGACCTGTGTGGAACCTGAACTGAGCCTGTTTGTGAAAGGACACTCAGTCAGGGAAAGGGAGGCCAGCTGTGTGCTGCCTGAGTATGTTGAAGTGTTTTATGAGAGAAATATGACCTGTGTGGAACCTGAACTGAGCCTGTTTGTGAAAGGACACTCAGTCAGGGAAAGGGAGGCCAGCTGTGTGCTGCCTGAGTACGTTGAAGTGTTTTATGAGAGAAATATGACCTGTGTGGAACCTGAACTGAGCCTGTTTGTGAAAGGACACTCAGTCAGGGAAAGGGAGGCCAGCTGTGTGCTGCCTGAGTATGTTGAAGTGTTTTATGAGAGAAATATGACCTGTGTGGAACCTGAACTGAGCCTCTTTGTGAAAGGACACTCAGTCAGGGAAAGGGAGGCCAGCTGTGTGCTGCCTGAATACGTTGAAGTGTTTTATGAGAGAAATATGACCTGTGTGGAACCTGAACTGAGCCTGTTTGTGAAAGGACACTCAGTCAGGGAAAGGGAGGCCGGCTGTGTGCTGCCTGAGTACGTTGAAGTGTTTTATGAGAGAAATATGACCTGTGTGGAACCTGAACTGAGCGTGTTTGTGAAAGGACACTCAGTCAGGGAAAGGGAGGCCAGCTGGATGCTGCCTGATTATGTTGAAGTGTTTTATGAGATAAATATGACCTGTGTGGAACCTGAACTGAGCGTGTTTGTGAAAGGACACTCAGTCAGGGAAAGGGAGGCCGGCTGTGTGCTGCCTGAGTACGTTGAAGTGTTTTATGAGAGAAATATGACCTGTGTGGAACCTGAACTGAGCCTGTTTGTGAAAGGACACTCAGTCAGGGAAAGGGAGGCCAGCTGTGTGCTGCCTGAGTAAGTTGAAGTGTTTTATGAGAGAAATATGACCTGTGTGGAACCTGAACTGAGCCTGTTTGTGAAAGGACAGTCAGTCAGGGAAAGGGAGGCTGGCTGTGTGCTGCCTGAGTACGTTGAAGTGTTTTATGAGAGAAATATGACCTGTGTGGAACCTGAACTGAGCCTGTTTGTGAAAGTACACTCAGTCAGGGAAAGGGAGGCCAGCTGTGTGCTGCCTGAATATGTTGAAGTGTTTAATGAGAGAAATATGACCTGTGTGGAACCTGAACTGAGCCTGTTTGTGAAAGCACACTCAGTCAGGGAAAGGGAGGCCAGCTGTGTGCTGCCTGAGTACGTTGAAGTGTTTTATGAGAGAAATATGACCTGTGTGGAACCTGAACTGAGCCTGTTTGTGAAAGGACACTCAGTCAGGGAAAGGGAGGCCGGCTGTGTGCTGCCTGAGTACGTTGAAGTGTTTTATGAGAGAAATATGACCTGTGTGGAACCTGAACTGAGCCTGTTTGTGAAAGGACACTCAGTCAGGGAAAGCGAGGCCGGCTGTGTGCTACCTGCGTACGTTGACGTGTTTTATGAGAGAAATATGACCTGTGTGGAACCTGAACTGAGCATGTTAGTGAAAGGACACTCAGTCAGGGAAAGGGAGGCCAGCTGTGTGCTGCCTGAGTACGTTGAAGTGTTTTATGAGAGAAATATGACCTGTGTGGAACCTGAACTGAGCCTGTTTGTGAAAGGACACTCAGTCAGGGAAAGGGAGGCCGGCTGTGTGCTGCCTGAATACGTTGAAGTGTTTTATGAGAGAAATATGACCTGTGTGGAACCTGAACAGAGCATGTTTGTGAAAGGACACTCAGTCAGGGAAAGGGAGGCCAGCTGTGTGCTGCCTGAGTACGTTGAAGTGTTTTATGAGAGAAATATGACCTGTGTGGAACCTGAACAGAGCATGTTTGTGAAAGGACACTCAGTCAGGGAAAGGGAGGCCAGCTGTGTGCTGCCTGAATATGTTGAAGTGTTTTATGAGAGAATTATGACCTGTGTGGAACCTGAACTGAGCCTGTTTGTGAAAGGACACTCAGTCAGGGAAAGGGAGGCCAGCTGTGTGCTGCCTGAGTACATTGAAGTGTTTTATGAGAGAAATATGACCTGTGTGGAACCTGAACTGAGCCTGTTTGTGAAAGGACACTCAGTCAGGGAAAGGGAGGCCAGCTGTGTGCTGCCTGAGTATGTTGAAGTGTTTTATGAGAGAAATATGACCTGTGTGGAACCTGAACTGAGCCTGTTTGTGAAAGGACACTCAGTCAGGGAAAGGGAGGCCAGCTGTGTGCTGCCTGAGTATGTTGAAGTGTTTTATGAGAGAAATATGACCTGTGTGGAACCTGAACTGAGCCTGTTTGTGAAAGGACACTCAGTCAGGGAAAGGGAGGCCAGCTGTGTGCTGCCTGAGTAAGTTGAAGTGTTTTATGAGAGAAATATGACCTGTGTGGAACCTGAACTGAGCCTGTTTGTGAAAGGACACTCAGTCAGGGAAAGGGAGGCCAGCTGTGTGCTGCCTGAATACGTTGAAGTGTTTTATGAGAGAAATATGACCTGTGTGGAACCTGAACAGAGCATGTTTGTGAAAGGACACTCAGTCAGGGAAAGGGAGGCCAGCTGGATGCTGCCTGATTATGTTGACGTGTTTTATGAGATAAATATGACCTGTGTGGAACCTGAACTGAGCGTGTTTGTGAAAGGACACTCAGTCAGGGAAAGGGAGGCCGGCTGTGTGCTGCCTGAGTACGTTGAAGAGTTTTATGAGAGAAATATGACCTGTGTGGAACCTGAACTGAGCCTGTTTGTGAAAGGACACTCAGTCAGGGAAAGGGAGGCCAGCTGTGTGCTGCCTGAATACGTTGAAGTGTTTTATGAGAGAAATATGACCTGTGTGGAACCTGAACAGAGCATGTTTGTGAAAGGACACTCAGTCAGGGAAAGGGAGGCCAGCTGGATGCTGCCTGATTATGTTGAAGTGTTTTATGAGATAAATATGACCTGTGTGGAACCTGAACTGAGCGTGTTTGTGAAAGGACACTCAGTCAGGGAAAGGGAGGCCGGCTGTGTGCTGCCTGAGTACGTTGAAGTGTTTTATGAGAGAAATATGACCTGTGTGGAACCTGAACTGAGCCTGTTTGTGAAAGGACACTCAGTCAGGGAAAGGGAGGCCAGCTGTGTGCTGCCTGAGTAAGTTGAAGTGTTTTATGAGAGAAATATGACCTCTGTGGAACCTGAACTGAGCCTGTTTGTGAAAGGACAGTCAGTCAGGGAAAGGGAGGCTGGCTGTGTGCTGCCTGAGTACGTTGAAGTGTTTTATGAGAGAAATATGACGTGTGGAACCTGAACTGAGCCTGTTTGTGAAAGGACACTCAGTCAGGGAAAGGGAGGCCGGCTGTGTGCTGCCTGAGTAGGTTGAAGTGGTTTATGAGAGAAATATGACCTGTGTGGAACCTGAACTGAGCGTGTTTGTGAAAGAACACTCAGTCAGGGAAAGGGAGGCCGGCTGTGTGCTGCCTGAGTACGTTGAAGTGTTTTATGAGAGAAATATGACCTGTGTGGAACCTGAACTGAGCCTGTTTGTGAAAGGACACTCAGTCAGGGAAATGGAGGCCGGCTGTGTGCTGCCTGAGTACGTTGAAGACTTTTATGAGAGAAATATGACCTGTGTGGAACCTGAACTGAGCCTGTTTGTGAAAGGACACTCAGTCAGGGAAAGGGAGGCCAGCTGTGTGCTGCCTGAGTACGTTGAAGTGTTTTATGAGAGAAATATGACCTGTGTGGAACCTGAACTGAGCCTGTTTGTGAAAGGACACTCAGTCAGGGAAAGGGAGGCCAGCTGTGTGCTGCCTGAGTACATTGAAGTGTTTTATGAGAGAAATATGACCTGTGTGGAACCTGAACTGAGCCTGTTTGTGAAAGGACACTCAGTCAGGGAAAGGGAGGCCAGCTGTGTGCTGCCTGAGTATGTTGAAGTGTTTTATGAGAGAAATATGACCTGTGTGGAACCTGAACTGAGCGTATTTGTGAAAGAACACTCAGTCAGGGAAAGGGAGGCCGGCTGTGTGCTGCCTGAGTACGTTGAAGTGTTTTATGAGAGAAATATGACCTGTGTGGAACCTGAACTGAGCCTGTTTGTGAAAGGACACTCAGTCAGGGAAAGGGAGGCCGGCTGTGTGCTGCCTGAGTACGTTGAAGAGTTTTATGAGAGAAATATGACCTGTGTGGAACCTGAACTGAGCCTGTTTGTGAAAGGACACTCAGTCAGGGAAAGGGAGGCCAGCTGTGTGCTGCCTGAATACGTTGAAGTGTTTTATGAGAGAAATATGACCTGTGTGGAACCTGAACAGAGCATGTTTGTGAAAGGACACTCAGTCAGGGAAAGGGAGGCCAGCTGTGTGCTGCCTGAGTAAGTTGAAGTGTTTTATGAGAGAAATATGACCTGTGTGGAACCTGAACTGAGCCTGTTTGTGAAAGGACACTCAGTCAGGGAAAGGGAGGCCGGCTGTGTGCTGCCTGAGTACGTTGAAGTGTTTTATGAGAGAAATATGACCTGTGTGGAACCTGAACTGAGCCTGTTTGTGAAAGGACACTCAGTCAGGGAAAGGGAGGCCAGCTGTGTGCTGCCTGAGTAAGTTGAAGTGTTTTATGAGAGAAATATGACCTGTGTGGAACCTGAACTGAGCCTGTTTGTGAAAGGACAGTCAGTCAGGGAAAGGGAGGCTGGCTGTGTGCTGCCTGAGTACGTTGAAGTGTTTTATGAGAGAAATATGACGTGTGGAACCTGAACTGAGCCTGTTTGTGAAAGGACACTCAGTCAGGGAAAGGGAGGCCGGCTGTGTGCTGCCTGAGTAGGTTGAAGTGGTTTATGAGAGAAATATGACCTGTGTGGAACCTGAACTGAGCCTGTTTGTGAAAGGACACTCAGTCAGGGAAAGGGAGGCCAGCTGTGTGCTGCCTGAGTATGTTGAAGTGTTTTATGAGAGAAATATGACCTGTGTGGAACCTGAACTGAGCCTGTTTGTGAAAGGACACTCAGTCAGGGAAAGGGAGGCCAGCTGTGTGCTGCCTGAGTACGTTGAAGTGTTTTATGAGAGAAATATGACCTGTGTGGAACCTGAACTGAGCCTGTTTGTGAAAGGACACTCAGTCAGGGAAAGGGAGGCCAGCTGTGTGCTGCCTGAGTATGTTGAAGTGTTTTATGAGAGAAATATGACCTGTGTGGAACCTGAACTGAGCCTCTTTGTGAAAGGACACTCAGTCAGGGAAAGGGAGGCCAGCTGTGTGCTGCCTGAATACGTTGAAGTGTTTTATGAGAGAAATATGACCTGTGTGGAACCTGAACTGAGCCTGTTTGTGAAAGGACACTCAGTCAGGGAAAGGGAGGCCGGCTGTGTGCTGCCTGAGTACGTTGAAGTGTTTTATGAGAGAAATATGACCTGTGTGGAACCTGAACTGAGCGTGTTTGTGAAAGGACACTCAGTCAGGGAAAGGGAGGCCAGCTGGATGCTGCCTGATTATGTTGAAGTGTTTTATGAGATAAATATGACCTGTGTGGAACCTGAACTGAGCGTGTTTGTGAAAGGACACTCAGTCAGGGAAAGGGAGGCCGGCTGTGTGCTGCCTGAGTACGTTGAAGTGTTTTATGAGAGAAATATGACCTGTGTGGAACCTGAACTGAGCCTGTTTGTGAAAGGACACTCAGTCAGGGAAAGGGAGGCCAGCTGTGTGCTGCCTGAGTAAGTTGAAGTGTTTTATGAGAGAAATATGACCTGTGTGGAACCTGAACTGAGCCTGTTTGTGAAAGGACAGTCAGTCAGGGAAAGGGAGGCTGGCTGTGTGCTGCCTGAGTACGTTGAAGTGTTTTATGAGAGAAATATGACCTGTGTGGAACCTGAACTGAGCCTGTTTGTGAAAGTACACTCAGTCAGGGAAAGGGAGGCCAGCTGTGTGCTGCCTGAATATGTTGAAGTGTTTAATGAGAGAAATATGACCTGTGTGGAACCTGAACTGAGCCTGTTTGTGAAAGCACACTCAGTCAGGGAAAGGGAGGCCAGCTGTGTGCTGCCTGAGTACGTTGAAGTGTTTTATGAGAGAAATATGACCTGTGTGGAACCTGAACTGAGCCTGTTTGTGAAAGGACACTCAGTCAGGGAAAGGGAGGCCGGCTGTGTGCTGCCTGAGTACGTTGAAGTGTTTTATGAGAGAAATATGACCTGTGTGGAACCTGAACTGAGCCTGTTTGTGAAAGGACACTCAGTCAGGGAAAGCGAGGCCGGCTGTGTGCTACCTGCGTACGTTGACGTGTTTTATGAGAGAAATATGACCTGTGTGGAACCTGAACTGAGCATGTTAGTGAAAGGACACTCAGTCAGGGAAAGGGAGGCCAGCTGTGTGCTGCCTGAGTACGTTGAAGTGTTTTATGAGAGAAATATGACCTGTGTGGAACCTGAACTGAGCCTGTTTGTGAAAGGACACTCAGTCAGGGAAAGGGAGGCCGGCTGTGTGCTGCCTGAATACGTTGAAGTGTTTTATGAGAGAAATATGACCTGTGTGGAACCTGAACAGAGCATGTTTGTGAAAGGACACTCAGTCAGGGAAAGGGAGGCCAGCTGTGTGCTGCCTGAGTACGTTGAAGTGTTTTATGAGAGAAATATGACCTGTGTGGAACCTGAACAGAGCATGTTTGTGAAAGGACACTCAGTCAGGGAAAGGGAGGCCAGCTGTGTGCTGCCTGAATATGTTGAAGTGTTTTATGAGAGAATTATGACCTGTGTGGAACCTGAACTGAGCCTGTTTGTGAAAGGACACTCAGTCAGGGAAAGGGAGGCCAGCTGTGTGCTGCCTGAGTACATTGAAGTGTTTTATGAGAGAAATATGACCTGTGTGGAACCTGAACTGAGCCTGTTTGTGAAAGGACACTCAGTCAGGGAAAGGGAGGCCAGCTGTGTGCTGCCTGAGTATGTTGAAGTGTTTTATGAGAGAAATATGACCTGTGTGGAACCTGAACTGAGCCTGTTTGTGAAAGGACACTCAGTCAGGGAAAGGGAGGCCAGCTGTGTGCTGCCTGAGTATGTTGAAGTGTTTTATGAGAGAAATATGACCTGTGTGGAACCTGAACTGAGCCTGTTTGTGAAAGGACACTCAGTCAGGGAAAGGGAGGCCAGCTGTGTGCTGCCTGAGTAAGTTGAAGTGTTTTATGAGAGAAATATGACCTGTGTGGAACCTGAACTGAGCCTGTTTGTGAAAGGACACTCAGTCAGGGAAAGGGAGGCCAGCTGTGTGCTGCCTGAATACGTTGAAGTGTTTTATGAGAGAAATATGACCTGTGTGGAACCTGAACAGAGCATGTTTGTGAAAGGACACTCAGTCAGGGAAAGGGAGGCCAGCTGGATGCTGCCTGATTATGTTGAAGTGTTTTATGAGATAAATATGACCTGTGTGGAACCTGAACTGAGCGTGTTTGTGAAAGGACACTCAGTCAGGGAAAGGGAGGCCGGCTGTGTGCTGCCTGAGTACGTTGAAGAGTTTTATGAGAGAAATATGACCTGTGTGGAACCTGAACTGAGCCTGTTTGTGAAAGGACACTCAGTCAGGGAAAGGGAGGCCAGCTGTGTGCTGCCTGAATACGTTGAAGTGTTTTATGAGAGAAATATGACCTGTGTGGAACCTGAACAGAGCATGTTTGTGAAAGGACACTCAGTCAGGGAAAGGGAGGCCAGCTGGATGCTGCCTGATTATGTTGAAGTGTTTTATGAGATAAATATGACCTGTGTGGAACCTGAACTGAGCGTGTTTGTGAAAGGACACTCAGTCAGGGAAAGGGAGGCCGGCTGTGTGCTGCCTGAGTACGTTGAAGTGTTTTATGAGAGAAATATGACCTGTGTGGAACCTGAACTGAGCCTGTTTGTGAAAGGACACTCAGTCAGGGAAAGGGAGGCCAGCTGTGTGCTGCCTGAGTAAGTTGAAGTGTTTTATGAGAGAAATATGACCTCTGTGGAACCTGAACTGAGCCTGTTTGTGAAAGGACAGTCAGTCAGGGAAAGGGAGGCTGGCTGTGTGCTGCCTGAGTACGTTGAAGTGTTTTATGAGAGAAATATGACGTGTGGAACCTGAACTGAGCCTGTTTGTGAAAGGACACTCAGTCAGGGAAAGGGAGGCCGGCTGTGTGCTGCCTGAGTAGGTTGAAGTGGTTTATGAGAGAAATATGACCTGTGTGGAACCTGAACTGAGCGTGTTTGTGAAAGAACACTCAGTCAGGGAAAGGGAGGCCGGCTGTGTGCTGCCTGAGTACGTTGAAGTGTTTTATGAGAGAAATATGACCTGTGTGGAACCTGAACTGAGCCTGTTTGTGAAAGGACACTCAGTCAGGGAAATGGAGGCCGGCTGTGTGCTGCCTGAGTACGTTGAAGACTTTTATGAGAGAAATATGACCTGTGTGGAACCTGAACTGAGCCTGTTTGTGAAAGGACACTCAGTCAGGGAAAGGGAGGCCAGCTGTGTGCTGCCTGAGTACGTTGAAGTGTTTTATGAGAGAAATATGACCTGTGTGGAACCTGAACTGAGCCTGTTTGTGAAAGGACACTCAGTCAGGGAAAGGGAGGCCAGCTGTGTGCTGCCTGAGTACATTGAAGTGTTTTATGAGAGAAATATGACCTGTGTGGAACCTGAACTGAGCCTGTTTGTGAAAGGACACTCAGTCAGGGAAAGGGAGGCCAGCTGTGTGCTGCCTGAGTATGTTGAAGTGTTTTATGAGAGAAATATGACCTGTGTGGAACCTGAACTGAGCCTGTTTGTGAAAGGACACTCAGTCAGGGAAAGGGAGGCCAGCTGTGTGCTGCCTGAGTACGTTGAAGTGTTTTATGAGAGAAATATGACCTGTGTGGAACCTGAACTGAGCCTGTTTGTGAAAGGACACTCAGTCAGGGAAAGGGAGGCCAGCTGTGTGCTGCCTGAGTATGTTGAAGTGTTTTATGAGAGAAATATGACCTGTGTGGAACCTGAACTGAGCCTCTTTGTGAAAGGACACTCAGTCAGGGAAAGGGAGGCCAGCTGTGTGCTGCCTGAATACGTTGAAGTGTTTTATGAGAGAAATATGACCTGTGTGGAACCTGAACTGAGCCTGTTTGTGAAAGGACACTCAGTCAGGGAAAGGGAGGCCGGCTGTGTGCTGCCTGAGTACGTTGAAGTGTTTTATGAGAGAAATATGACCTGTGTGGAACCTGAACTGAGCCTGTTTGTGAAAGAACACTCAGTCAGGGAAAGGGAGGCCGGCTGTGTGCTGCCTGAGTACGTTGAAGTGTTTTATGAGAGAAATATGACCTGTGTGGAACCTGAACTGAGCCTGTTTGTGAAAGGACACTCAGTCAGGGAAAGGGAGGCCGGCTGTGTGCTGCCTGAGTACGTTGAAGAGTTTTATGAGAGAAATATGACCTGTGTGGAACCTGAACTGAGCCTGTTTGTGAAAGGACACTCAGTCAGGGAAAGGGAGGCCAGCTGTGTGCTGCCTGAGTATGTTGAAGTGTTTTATGAGAGAAATATGACCTGTGTGGAACTTGAACTGAGCCTGTTTGTGAAAGGACACTCAGTCAGGGAAAGGGAGGCCAGCTGTGTGCTGCCTGATTATGTTGAAGTGTTTTATGAGATAAATATGACCTGTGTGGAACCTGAACTGAGCGTGTTTGTGAAAGGACACTCAGTCAGGGAAAGGGAGGCCGGCTGTGTGCTGCCTGAGTACGTTGAAGTGTTTTATGAGAGAAATATGACCTGTGTGGAACCTGAACTGAGCATGTTAGTGAAAGGACACTCAGTCAGGGAAAGGGAGGCCAGCTGTGTGCTGCCTGAATATGTTGAAGTGTTTTATGAGAGAAATATGACCTGTGTGGAACCTGAACTGAGCCTGTTTGTGAAAGGACACTCAGTCAGGGAAAGGGAGGCCGGCTGTGTGCTGCCTGAGTATGTTGAAGTGTTTTATGAGAGAAATATGACCTGTGTGGAACCTGAACTGAGCCTGTTTGTGAAAGGACACTCAGTCAGGGAAAGGGAGGCCAGCTGTGTGCTGCCTGAATACGTTGAAGTGTTTTATGAGAGAAATATGACCTGTGTGGAACCTGAACTGAGCCTGTTTGTGAAAGGACACTCAGTCAGGGAAAGGGAGGCCAGCTGTGTGCTGCCTGAATATGTTGAAGTGTTTTATGAGAGAAATATGACCTGTGTGGAACCTGAACTGAGCCTGTTTGTGAAAGGACACTCAGTCAGGGAAAGGGAGGCTGGCTGTGTGCTGCCTGAGTACGTTGAAGTGTTTTATGAGAGAAATATGACCTGTGTGGAACCTGAACTGAGCCTGTTTGTGAAAGAACACTCAGTCAGGGAAAGGGAGGCCGGCTGTGTGCTGCCTGAGTACGTTGAAGTGTTTTATGAGAGAAATATGACCTGTGTGGAACCTGAACTGAGCCTGTTTGTGAAAGGACACTCAGTCAGGGAAAGGGAGGCCGGCTGTGTGCTGCCTGAGTACGTTGAAGAGTTTTATGAGAGAAATATGACCTGTGTGGAACCTGAACTGAGCCTGTTTGTGAAAGGACACTCAGTCAGGGAAAGGGAGGCCAGCTGTGTGCTGCCTGAGTATGTTGAAGTGTTTTATGAGAGAAATATGACCTGTGTGGAACTTGAACTGAGCCTGTTTGTGAAAGGACACTCAGTCAGGGAAAGGGAGGCCAGCTGTGTGCTGCCTGAATACGTTGAAGTGTTTTATGAGAGAAATATGACCTGTGTGGAACCTGAACAGAGCATGTTTGTGAAAGGACACTCAGTCAGGGAAAGGGAGGCCAGCTGGATGCTGCCTGATTATGTTGAAGTGTTTTATGAGATAAATATGACCTGTGTGGAACCTGAACTGAGCGTGTTTGTGAAAGGACACTCAGTCAGGGAAAGGGAGGCCGGCTGTGTGCTGCCTGAGTACGTTGAAGTGTTTTATGAGAGAAATATGACCTGTGTGGAACCTGAACTGAGCCTGTTTGTGAAAGGACACTCAGTCAGGGAAAGGGAGGCCAGCTGTGTGCTGCCTGAGTAAGTTGAAGTGTTTTATGAGAGAAATATGACCTGTGTGGAACCTGAACTGAGCCTGTTTGTGAAAGGACAGTCAGTCAGGGAAAGGGAGGCTGGCTGTGTGCTGCCTGAGTACGTTGAAGTGTTTTATGAGAGAAATATGACCTGTGTGGAACCTGAACTGAGCCTGTTTGTGAAAGGACACTCAGTCAGGGAAAGGGAGGCCGGCTGTGTGCTGCCTGAGTACGTTGAAGTGTTTTATGAGAGAAATATGACCTGTGTGGAACCTGAACTGAGCCTGTTTGTGAAAGTACACTCAGTCAGGGAAAGGGAGGCCAGCTGTGTGCTGCCTGAATATGTTGAAGTGTTTTATGAGAGAAATATGACCTGTGTGGAACCTGAACTGAGCCTGTTTGTGAAAGCACACTCAGTCAGGGAAAGGGAGGCCAGCTGTGTGCTGCCTGAGTACGTTGAAGTGTTTTATGAGAGAAATATGACGTGTGGAACCTGAACTGAGCCTGTTTGTGAAAGGACACTCAGTCAGGGAAAGGGAGGCCGGCTGTGTGCTGCCTGAGTACGTTGAAGTGGTTTATGAGAGAAATATGACCTGTGTGGAACCTGAACTGAGCGTGTTTGTGAAAGAACACTCAGTCAGGGAAAGGGAGGCCGGCTGTGTGCTGCCTGAGTACGTTGAAGTGTTTTATGAGAGAAATATGACCTGTGTGGAACCTGAACTGAGCCTGTTTGTGAAAGGACACTCAGTCAGGGAAAGGGAGGCCGGCTGTGTGCTGCCTGAGTACGTTGAAGAGTTTTATGAGAGAAATATGACCTGTGTGGAACCTGAACTGAGCCTGTTTGTGAAAGGACACTCAGTCAGGGAAAGGGAGGCCAGCTGTGTGCTGCCTGAGTATGTTGAAGTGTTTTATGAGAGAAATATGACCTGTGTGGAACCTGAACTGAGCCTGTTTGTGAAAGGACACTCAGTCAGGGAAAGGGAGGCCAGCTGTGTGCTGCCTGAATACGTTGAAGTGTTTTATGAGAGAAATATGACCTGTGTGGAACCTGAACTGAGCCTGTTTGTGAAAGGACACTCAGTCAGGGAAAGGGAGGCTGGCTGTGTGCTGCCTGAGTACGTTGAAGTGTTTTATGAGAGAAATATGACCTGTGTGGAACCTGAACTGAGCCTGTTTGTGAAAGAACACTCAGTCAGGGAAAGGGAGGCCGGCTGTGTGCTGCCTGAGTACGTTGAAGTGTTTTATGAGAGAAATATGACCTGTGTGGAACCTGAACTGAGCCTGTTTGTGAAAGGACACTCAGTCAGGGAAAGGGAGGCCAGCTGTGTGCTGCCTGAATACGTTGAAGTGTTTTATGAGAGAAATATGACCTGTGTGGAACCTGAACTGAGCCTGTTTGTGAAAGGACACGCAGTCAGGGAAAGGGAGGCTGGCTGTGTGCTGCCTGAGTACGTTGAAGTGTTTTATGAGAGAAATATGACCTGTGTGGAACCTGAACTGAGCGTGTTTGTGAAAGAACACTCAGTCAGGGAAAGGGAGGCCGGCTGTGTGCTGCCTGAGTACGTTGAAGTGTTTTATGAGAGAAATATGACCTGTGTGGAAACTGAACTGAGCCTGTTTGTGAAAGGACACTCAGTCAGGGAAAGGGAGGCCGGCTGTGTGCTGCCTGAGTACGTTGAAGAGTTTTATGAGAGAAATATGACCTGTGTGGAACCTGAACTGAGCCTGTTTGTGAAAGGACACTCAGTCAGGGAAAGGGAGGCCAGCTGTGTGCTGCCTGAGTATGTTGAAGTGTTTTATGAGAGAAATATGACCTGTGTGGAACTTGAACTGAGCCTGTTTGTGAAAGGACACTCAGTGAGGGAAAGGGAGGCCAGCTGTGTGCTGCCTGAATACGTTGAAGTGTTTTATGAGAGAAATATGACCTGTGTGGAACCTGAACAGAGCATGTTTGTGAAAGGACACTCAGTCAGGGAAAGGGAGGCCAGCTGGATGCTGCCTGATTATGTTGAAGTGTTTTATGAGATAAATATGACCTGTGTGGAACCTGAACTGAGCGTGTTTGTGAAAGAACACTCAGTCAGGGAAAGGGAGGCCGGCTGTGTGCTGCCTGAGTACGTTGAAGTGTTTTATGAGAGAAATATGACCTGTGTGGAACCTGAACTGAGCCTGTTTGTGAAAGGACACTCAGTCAGGGAAAGGGAGGCCGGCTGTGTGCTGCCTGAGTACGTTGAAGAGTTTTATGAGAGAAATATGACCTGTGTGGAACCTGAACTGAGCCTGTTTGTGAAAGGACACTCAGTCAGGGAAAGGGAGGCCAGCTGTGTGCTGCCTGAGTATGTTGAAGTGTTTTATGAGAGAAATATGACCTGTGTGGAACCTGAACTGAGCCTGTTTGTGAAAGGACACTCAGTCAGGGAAAGGGAGGCCAGCTGTGTGCTGCCTGAATACGTTGAAGTGTTTTATGAGAGAAATATGACCTGTGTGGAACCTGAACTGAGCCTGTTTGTGAAAGGACACTCAGTCAGGGAAAGGGAGGCTGGCTGTGTGCTGCCTGAGTACGTTGAAGTGTTTTATGAGAGAAATATGACCTGTGTGGAACCTGAACTGAGCCTGTTTGTGAAAGAACACTCAGTCAGGGAAAGGGAGGCCGGCTGTGTGCTGCCTGAGTACGTTGAAGTGTTTTATGAGAGAAATATGACCTGTGTGGAACCTGAACTGAGCCTGTTTGTGAAAGGACACTCAGTCAGGGAAAGGGAGGCCAGCTGTGTGCTGCCTGAATACGTTGAAGTGTTTTATGAGAGAAATATGACCTGTGTGGAACCTGAACTGAGCCTGTTTGTGAAAGGACACGCAGTCAGGGAAAGGGAGGCTGGCTGTGTGCTGCCTGAGTACGTTGAAGTGTTTTATGAGAGAAATATGACCTGTGTGGAACCTGAACTGAGCGTGTTTGTGAAAGAACACTCAGTCAGGGAAAGGGAGGCCGGCTGTGTGCTGCCTGAGTACGTTGAAGTGTTTTATGAGAGAAATATGACCTGTGTGGAAACTGAACTGAGCCTGTTTGTGAAAGGACACTCAGTCAGGGAAAGGGAGGCCGGCTGTGTGCTGCCTGAGTACGTTGAAGAGTTTTATGAGAGAAATATGACCTGTGTGGAACCTGAACTGAGCCTGTTTGTGAAAGGACACTCAGTCAGGGAAAGGGAGGCCAGCTGTGTGCTGCCTGAGTATGTTGAAGTGTTTTATGAGAGAAATATGACCTGTGTGGAACTTGAACTGAGCCTGTTTGTGAAAGGACACTCAGTGAGGGAAAGGGAGGCCAGCTGTGTGCTGCCTGAATACGTTGAAGTGTTTTATGAGAGAAATATGACCTGTGTGGAACCTGAACAGAGCATGTTTGTGAAAGGACACTCAGTCAGGGAAAGGGAGGCCAGCTGGATGCTGCCTGATTATGTTGAAGTGTTTTATGAGATAAATATGACCTGTGTGGAACCTGAACTGAGCGTGTTTGTGAAAGAACACTCAGTCAGGGAAAGGGAGGCCGGCTGTGTGCTGCCTGAGTACGTTGAAGTGTTTTATGAGAGAAATATGACCTGTGTGGAACCTGAACTGAGCCTGTTTGTGAAAGGACACTCAGTCAGGGAAAGGGAGGCCGGCTGTGTGCTGCCTGAGTACGTTGAAGAGTTTTATGAGAGAAATATGACCTGTGTGGAACCTGAACTGAGCCTGTTTGTGAAAGGACACTCAGTCAGGGAAAGGGAGGCCAGCTGTGTGCTGCCTGAGTATGTTGAAGTGTTTTATGAGAGAAATATGACCTGTGTGGAACCTGAACTGAGCCTGTTTGTGAAAGGACACTCAGTCAGGGAAAGGGAGGCCAGCTGTGTGCTGCCTGAATACGTTGAAGTGTTTTATGAGAGAAATATGACCTGTGTGGAACCTGAACAGAGCATGTTTGTGAAAGGACACTCAGTCAGGGAAAGGGAGGCCAGCTGGATGCTGCCTGATTATGTTGAAGTGTTTTATGAGATAAATATGACCTGTGTGGAACCTGAACTGAGCGTGTTTGTGAAAGGACACTCAGTCAGGGAAAGGGAGGCCGGCTGTGTGCTGCCTGAGTACGTTGAAGTGTTTTATGAGAGAAATATGACCTGTGTGGAACCTGAACTGAGCCTGTTTGTGAAAGGACACTCAGTCAGGGAAAGGGAGGCCAGCTGTGTGCTGCCTGAGTAAGTTGAAGTGTTTTATGAGAGAAATATGACCTGTGTGGAACCTGAACTGAGCCTGTTTGTGAAAGGACAGTCAGTCAGGGAAAGGGAGGCTGGCTGTGTGCTGCCTGAGTACGTTGAAGTGTTTTATGAGAGAAATATGACCTGTGTGGAACCTGAACTGAGCCTGTTTGTGAAAGGACACTCAGTCAGGGAAAGGGAGGCCGGCTGTGTGCTGCCTGAGTACGTTGAAGAGTTTTATGAGAGAAATATGACCTGTGTGGAACCTGAACTGAGCCTGTTTGTGAAAGGACACTCAGTCAGGGAAAGGGAGGCCGGCTGTGTGCTGCCTGAGTACGTTGAAGAGTTTTATGAGAGAAATATGACCTGTGTGGAACCTGAACTGAGCCTGTTTGTGAAAGGACACTCAGTCAGGGAAAGGGAGGCCAGCTGTGTGCTGCCTGAGTATGTTGAAGTGTTTTATGAGAGAAATATGACCTGTGTGGAACCTGAACTGAGCCTGTTTGTGAAAGGACACTCAGTCAGGGAAAGGGAGGCCAGCTGTGTGCTGCCTGAATACGTTGAAGTGTTTTATGAGAGAAATATGACCTGTGTGGAACCTGAACAGAGCATGTTTGTGAAAGGACACTCAGTCAGGGAAAGGGAGGCCAGCTGGATGCTGCCTGATTATGTTGAAGTGTTTTATGAGATAAATATGACCTGTGTGGAACCTGAACTGAGCGTGTTTGTGAAAGGACACTCAGTCAGGGAAAGGGAGGCCGGCTGTGTGCTGCCTGAGTACGTTGAAGTGTTTTATGAGAGAAATATGACCTGTGTGGAAACTGAACTGAGCCTGTTTGTGAAAGGACACTCAGTCAGGGAAAGGGAGGCCGGCTGTGTGCTGCCTGAGTACGTTGAAGAGTTTTATGAGAGAAATATGACCTGTGTGGAACCTGAACTGAGCCTGTTTGTGAAAGGACACTCAGTCAGGGAAAGGGAGGCCAGCTGTGTGCTGCCTGAGTATGTTGAAGTGTTTTATGAGAGAAATATGACCTGTGTGGAACTTGAACTGAGCCTGTTTGTGAAAGGACACTCAGTGAGGGAAAGGGAGGCCAGCTGTGTGCTGCCTGAATACGTTGAAGTGTTTTATGAGAGAAATATGACCTGTGTGGAACCTGAACAGAGCATGTTTGTGAAAGGACACTCAGTCAGGGAAAGGGAGGCCAGCTGGATGCTGCCTGATTATGTTGAAGTGTTTTATGAGATAAATATGACCTGTGTGGAACCTGAACTGAGCGTGTTTGTGAAAGAACACTCAGTCAGGGAAAGGGAGGCCGGCTGTGTGCTGCCTGAGTACGTTGAAGTGTTTTATGAGAGAAATATGACCTGTGTGGAACCTGAACTGAGCCTGTTTGTGAAAGGACACTCAGTCAGGGAAAGGGAGGCCGGCTGTGTGCTGCCTGAGTACGTTGAAGAGTTTTATGAGAGAAATATGACCTGTGTGGAACCTGAACTGAGCCTGTTTGTGAAAGGACACTCAGTCAGGGAAAGGGAGGCCAGCTGTGTGCTGCCTGAGTATGTTGAAGTGTTTTATGAGAGAAATATGACCTGTGTGGAACCTGAACTGAGCCTGTTTGTGAAAGGACACTCAGTCAGGGAAAGGGAGGCCAGCTGTGTGCTGCCTGAATACGTTGAAGTGTTTTATGAGAGAAATATGACCTGTGTGGAACCTGAACAGAGCATGTTTGTGAAAGGACACTCAGTCAGGGAAAGGGAGGCCAGCTGGATGCTGCCTGATTATGTTGAAGTGTTTTATGAGATAAATATGACCTGTGTGGAACCTGAACTGAGCGTGTTTGTGAAAGGACACTCAGTCAGGGAAAGGGAGGCCGGCTGTGTGCTGCCTGAGTACGTTGAAGTGTTTTATGAGAGAAATATGACCTGTGTGGAACCTGAACTGAGCCTGTTTGTGAAAGGACACTCAGTCAGGGAAAGGGAGGCCAGCTGTGTGCTGCCTGAGTAAGTTGAAGTGTTTTATGAGAGAAATATGACCTGTGTGGAACCTGAACTGAGCCTGTTTGTGAAAGGACAGTCAGTCAGGGAAAGGGAGGCTGGCTGTGTGCTGCCTGAGTACGTTGAAGTGTTTTATGAGAGAAATATGACCTGTGTGGAACCTGAACTGAGCCTGTTTGTGAAAGGACACTCAGTCAGGGAAAGGGAGGCCGGCTGTGTGCTGCCTGAGTACGTTGAAGAGTTTTATGAGAGAAATATGACCTGTGTGGAACCTGAACTGAGCCTGTTTGTGAAAGGACACTCAGTCAGGGAAAGGGAGGCCGGCTGTGTGCTGCCTGAGTACGTTGAAGAGTTTTATGAGAGAAATATGACCTGTGTGGAACCTGAACTGAGCCTGTTTGTGAAAGGACACTCAGTCAGGGAAAGGGAGGCCAGCTGTGTGCTGCCTGAGTATGTTGAAGTGTTTTATGAGAGAAATATGACCTGTGTGGAACCTGAACTGAGCCTGTTTGTGAAAGGACACTCAGTCAGGGAAAGGGAGGCCAGCTGTGTGCTGCCTGAATACGTTGAAGTGTTTTATGAGAGAAATATGACCTGTGTGGAACCTGAACAGAGCATGTTTGTGAAAGGACACTCAGTCAGGGAAAGGGAGGCCAGCTGGATGCTGCCTGATTATGTTGAAGTGTTTTATGAGATAAATATGACCTGTGTGGAACCTGAACTGAGCGTGTTTGTGAAAGGACACTCAGTCAGGGAAAGGGAGGCCGGCTGTGTGCTGCCTGAGTACGTTGAAGTGTTTTATGAGAGAAATATGACCTGTGTGGAACCTGAACTGAGCCTGTTTGTGAAAGGACACTCAGTCAGGGAAAGGGAGGCCAGCTGTGTGCTGCCTGAGTAAGTTGAAGTGTTTTATGAGAGAAATATGACCTGTGTGGAACCTGAACTGAGCCTGTTTGTGAAAGGACAGTCAGTCAGGGAAAGGGAGGCTGGCTGTGTGCTGCCTGAGTACGTTGAAGTGTTTTATGAGAGAAATATGACCTGTGTGGAACCTGAACTGAGCCTGTTTGTGAAAGGACACTCAGTCAGGGAAAGGGAGGCCGGCTGTGTGCTGCCTGAGTACGTTGAAGTGTTTTATGAGAGAAATATGACCTGTGTGGAACCTGAACTGAGCCTGTTTGTGAAAGAACACTCAGTCAGGGAAAGGGAGGCCGGCTGTGTGCTGCCTGAGTACGTTGAAGTGTTTTATGAGAGAAATATGACCTGTGTGGAACCTGAACTGAGCCTGTTTGTGAAAGGACACTCAGTCAGGGAAAGGGAGGCCGGCTGTGTGCTGCCTGAATACGTTGAAGTGTTTTATGAGAGAAATATGACCTGTGTGGAACCTGAACAGAGCATGTTTGTGAAAGGACACTCAGTCAGGGAAAGGGAGGCCAGCTGTGTGCTGCCTGAGTACGTTGAAGTGTTTTATGAGAGAAATATGACCTGTGTGGAACCTGAACAGAGCATGTTTGTGAAAGGACACTCAGTCAGGGAAAGGGAGGCCAGCTGTGTGCTGCCTGAATATGTTGAAGTGTTTTATGAGAGAATTATGACCTGTGTGGAACCTGAACTGAGCCTGTTTGTGAAAGGACACTCAGTCAGGGAAAGGGAGGCTAGCTGTGTGCTGCCTGAGTACATTGAAGTGTTTTATGAGAGAAATATGACCTGTGTGGAACCTGAACTGAGCCTGTTTGTGAAAGGACACTCAGTCAGGGAAAGGGAGGCCAGCTGTGTGCTGCCTGAATATGTTGACGTGTTTTATGAGAGAAATATGACCTGTGTGGAACCTGAACTGAGCATGTTTGTGAAACGACACTCAGTCAGGGAAAGGGAGGCCGGCTGTGTGCTGCCCGAGTACGTTGAAGTGTTTTATGAGAAAAATATGACCTGTGTGGAACCTGAACTGAGCCTGTTTGTGAAAGGACACTCAGTCAGGGAAAGGGAGGCCAGCTGTGTGCTGCCTGAATATATTGAAGTGTTTTATGAGAGAAATATGACCTGTGTGGAACCTGAACTGAGCCTGTTTGTGAAAGGACACTCAGTCAGGGAAAGGGAGGCCAGCTGTGTGCTGCCTGAGTACGTTGAAGTGTTTTATGAGAGAAATATGACCTGTGTGGAACCTGAACTGAGCCTGTTTGTGAAAGGACACTCAGTCAGGGAAAGGGAGGCTGGCTGTGTGCTGCCTGAGTACGTTGAAGTGTTTTATGAGAGAAATATGACCTGTGTGGAACCTGAACTGAGCCTGTTTGTGAAAGGACACTCAGTCAGGGAAAGGGAGGCCAGCTGTGTGCTGCCTGAATATGTTGAAGTGTTTTATGAGAGAAATATGACCTGTGTGGAACCTGAACTGAGCCTGTTTGTGAAAGGACACTCAGTCAGGGAAAGGGAGGCTGGCTGTGTGCTGCCTGAGTACGTTGAAGTGTTTTATGAGAGAAATATGACCTGTGTGGAACCTGAACTGAGCCTGTTTGTGAAAGAACACTCAGTCAGGGAAAGGGAGGCCGGCTGTGTGCTGCCTGAGTACGTTGAAGTGTTTTATGAGAGAAATATGACCTGTGTGGAACCTGAACCGAGCCTGTTTGTGAAAGGACACTCAGTCAGGGAAAGGGAGGCCAGCTGTGTGCTGCCTGAATACGTTGAAGTGTTTTATGAGAGAAATATGACCTGTGTGGAACCTGAACTGAGCCTGTTTGTGAAAGGACACTCAGTCAGGGAAAGGGAGGCTGGCTGTGTGCTGCCTGAGTACGTTGAAGTGTTTTATGAGAGAAATATGACCTGTGTGGAACCTGAACTGAGCGTGTTTGTGAAAGAACACTCAGTCAGGGAAAGGGAGGCCGGCTGTGTGCTGCCTGAGTACGTTGAAGTGTTTTATGAGAGAAATATGACCTGTGTGGAACCTGAACTGAGCCTGTTTGTGAAAGGACACTCAGTCAGGGAAAGGGAGGCCAGCTGTGTGCTGCCTGAATACGTTGAAGTGTTTTATGAGAGAAATATGACCTGTGTGGAACCTGAACTGAGCCTGTTTGTGAAAGGACACTCAGTCAGGGAAAGGGAGGCTGGCTGTGTGCTGCCTGAGTACGTTGAAGTGTTTTATGAGAGAAATATGACCTGTGTGGAACCTGAACTGAGCGTATTTGTGAAAGAACACTCAGTCAGGGAAAGGGAGGCCGGCTGTGTGCTGCCTGAGTACGTTGAAGTGTTTTATGAGAGAAATATGACCTGTGTGGAACCTGAACTGAGCCTGTTTGTGAAAGGACACTCAGTCAGGGAAAGGGAGGCCGGCTGTGTGCTGCCTGAGTACGTTGAAGAGTTTTATGAGAGAAATATGACCTGTGTGGAACCTGAACTGAGCCTGTTTGTGAAAGGACACTCAGTCAGGGAAAGGGAGGCCAGCTGTGTGCTGCCTGAGTATGTTGAAGTGTTTTATGAGAGAAATATGACCTGTGTGGAACCTGAACTGAGCCTGTTTGTGAAAGGACACTCAGTCAGGGAAAGGGAGGCCAGCTGTGTGCTGCCTGAATACGTTGAAGTGTTTTATGAGAGAAATATGACCTGTGTGGAACCTGAACAGAGCATGTTTGTGAAAGGACACTCAGTCAGGGAAAGGGAGGCCAGCTGGATGCTGCCTGATTATGTTGAAGTGTTTTATGAGATAAATATGACCTGTGTGGAACCTGAACTGAGCGTGTTTGTGAAAGGACACTCAGTCAGGGAAAGGGAGGCCGGCTGTGTGCTGCCTGAGTACGTTGAAGTGTTTTATGAGAGAAATATGACCTGTGTGGAACCTGAACTGAGCCTGTTTGTGAAAGGACACTCAGTCAGGGAAAGGGAGGCCAGCTGTGTGCTGCCTGAGTAAGTTGAAGTGTTTTATGAGAGAAATATGACCTGTGTGGAACCTGAACTGAGCCTGTTTGTGAAAGGACAGTCAGTCAGGGAAAGGGAGGCTGGCTGTGTGCTGCCTGAGTACGTTGAAGTGTTTTATGAGAGAAATATGACGTGTGGAACCTGAACTGAGCCTGTTTGTGAAAGGACACTCAGTCAGGGAAAGGGAGGCCGGCTCTGTGCTGCCTGAGTACGTTGAAGTGGTTTATGAGAGAAATATGACCTGTGTGGAACCTGAACTGAGCGTGTTTGTGAAAGAACACTCAGTCAGGGAAAGGGAGGCCGGCTGTGTGCTGCCTGAGTACGTTGAAGTGTTTTATGAGAGAAATATGACCTGTGTGGAACCTGAACTGAGCCTGTTTGTGAAAGGACACTCAGTCAGGGAAATGGAGGCCGGCTGTGTGCTGCCTGAGTACGTTGAAGAGTTTTATGAGAGAAATATGACCTGTGTGGAACCTGAACTGAGCCTGTTTGTGAAAGGACACTCAGTCAGGGAAAGGGAGGCCAGCTGTGTGCTGCCTGAGTATGTTGAAGTGTTTTATGAGAGAAATATGACCTGTGTGGAACCTGAACTGAGCCTGTTTGTGAAAGGACACTCAGTCAGGGAAAGGGAGGCCAGCTGTGTGCTGCCTGAATACGTTGAAGTGTTTTATGAGAGAAATATGACCTGTGTGGAACCTGAACTGAGCCTGTTTGTGAAAGGACACTCAGTCAGGGAAAGGGAGGCCAGCTGTGTGCTGCCTGAGTATGTTGAAGTGTTTTATGAGAGAAATATGACCTGTGTGGAACCTGAACTGAGCCTGTTTGTGAAAGGACACTCAGTCAGGGAAAGGGAGGCCAGCTGTGTGCTGCCTGAGTATGTTGAAGTGTTTTATGAGAGAAATATGACCTGTGTGGAACCTGAACTGAGCCTGTTTGTGAAAGGACACTCAGTCAGGGAAAGGGAGGCCAGCTGTGTGCTGCCTGAATACGTTGAAGTGTTTTATGAGAGAAATATGACCTGTGTGGAACCTGAACTGAGCCTGTTTGTGAAAGGACACTCAGTCAGGGAAAGGGAGGCCAGCTGTGTGCTGCCTGAGTATGTTGAAGTGTTTTATGAGAGAAATATGACCTGTGTGGAACCTGAACTGAGCCTGTTTGTGAAAGGACACTCAGTCAGGGAAAGGGAGGCCAGCTGTGTGCTGCCTGAGTATGTTGAAGTGTTTTATGAGAGAAATATGACCTGTGTGGAACCTGAACTGAGCCTGTTTGTGAAAGGACACTCAGTCAGGGAAAGGGAGGCCAGCTGTGTGCTGCCTGAATACGTTGAAGTGTTTTATGAGAGAAATATGACCTGTGTGGAACCTGAACTGAGCCTGTTTGTGAAAGGACACTCAGTCAGGGAAAGGGAGGCTGGCTGTGTGCTGCCTGAGTACGTTGAAGTGTTTTATGAGAGAAATATGACCTGTGTGGAACCTGAACTGAGCGTATTTGTGAAAGAACACTCAGTCAGGGAAAGGGAGGCCGGCTGTGTGCTGCCTGAGTACGTTGAAGTGTTTTATGAGAGAAATATGACCTGTGTGGAACCTGAACTGAGCCTGTTTGTGAAAGGACACTCAGTCAGGGAAAGGGAGGCCGGCTGTGTGCTGCCTGAGTACGTTGAAGAGTTTTATGAGAGAAATATGACCTGTGTGGAACCTGAACTGAGCCTGTTTGTGAAAGGACACTCAGTCAGGGAAAGGGAGGCCAGCTGTGTGCTGCCTGAATACGTTGAAGTGTTTTATGAGAGAAATATGACCTGTGTGGAACCTGAACAGAGCATGTTTGTGAAAGGACACTCAGTCAGGGAAAGGGAGGCCAGCTGGATGCTGCCTGATTATGTTGAAGTGTTTTATGAGATAAATATGACCTGTGTGGAACCTGAACTGAGCGTGTTTGTGAAAGGACACTCAGTCAGGGAAAGGGAGGCCGGCTGTGTGCTGCCTGAGTACGTTGAAGTGTTTTATGAGAGAAATATGACCTGTGTGGAACCTGAACTGAGCCTGTTTGTGAAAGGACACTCAGTCAGGGAAAGGGAGGCCAGCTGTGTGCTGCCTGAGTAAGTTGAAGTGTTTTATGAGAGAAATATGACCTGTGTGGAACCTGAACTGAGCCTGTTTGTGAAAGGACAGTCAGTCAGGGAAAGGGAGGCTGGCTGTGTGCTGCCTGAGTACGTTGAAGTGTTTTATGAGAGAAATATGACGTGTGGAACCTGAACTGAGCCTGTTTGTGAAAGGACACTCAGTCAGGGAAAGGGAGGCCGGCTGTGTGCTGCCTGAGTAGGTTGAAGTGGTTTATGAGAGAAATATGACCTGTGTGGAACCTGAACT
Source organism: Eublepharis macularius (assembly GCF_028583425.1). Taxonomy (NCBI): domain Eukaryota; kingdom Metazoa; phylum Chordata; class Lepidosauria; order Squamata; family Eublepharidae; genus Eublepharis; species Eublepharis macularius. The sequence goes on along the minus strand of NW_026559725.1, from coordinate 31,046 downwards.
GAGCCTGTTTGTGAAAGGACACTCAGTCAGGGAAAGGGAGGCCAGCTGTGTGCTGCCTGAGTATGTTGAAGTGTTTTATGAGAGAAATATGACCTGTGTGGAACCTGAACTGAGCCTGTTTGTGAAAGGACACTCAGTCAGGGAAAGGGAGGCCAGCTGTGTGCTGCCTGAGTACGTTGAAGTGTTTTATGAGAGAAATATGACCTGTGTGGAACCTGAACTGAGCCTGTTTGTGAAAGGACACTCAGTCAGGGAAAGGGAGGCCAGCTGTGTGCTGCCTGAGTATGTTGAAGTGTTTTATGAGAGAAATATGACCTGTGTGGAACCTGAACTGAGCCTCTTTGTGAAAGGACACTCAGTCAGGGAAAGGGAGGCCAGCTGTGTGCTGCCTGAATACGTTGAAGTGTTTTATGAGAGAAATATGACCTGTGTGGAACCTGAACTGAGCCTGTTTGTGAAAGGACACTCAGTCAGGGAAAGGGAGGCCGGCTGTGTGCTGCCTGAGTACGTTGAAGTGTTTTATGAGAGAAATATGACCTGTGTGGAACCTGAACTGAGCGTGTTTGTGAAAGGACACTCAGTCAGGGAAAGGGAGGCCAGCTGGATGCTGCCTGATTATGTTGAAGTGTTTTATGAGATAAATATGACCTGTGTGGAACCTGAACTGAGCGTGTTTGTGAAAGGACACTCAGTCAGGGAAAGGGAGGCCGGCTGTGTGCTGCCTGAGTACGTTGAAGTGTTTTATGAGAGAAATATGACCTGTGTGGAACCTGAACTGAGCCTGTTTGTGAAAGGACACTCAGTCAGGGAAAGGGAGGCCAGCTGTGTGCTGCCTGAGTAAGTTGAAGTGTTTTATGAGAGAAATATGACCTGTGTGGAACCTGAACTGAGCCTGTTTGTGAAAGGACAGTCAGTCAGGGAAAGGGAGGCTGGCTGTGTGCTGCCTGAGTACGTTGAAGTGTTTTATGAGAGAAATATGACCTGTGTGGAACCTGAACTGAGCCTGTTTGTGAAAGTACACTCAGTCAGGGAAAGGGAGGCCAGCTGTGTGCTGCCTGAATATGTTGAAGTGTTTAATGAGAGAAATATGACCTGTGTGGAACCTGAACTGAGCCTGTTTGTGAAAGCACACTCAGTCAGGGAAAGGGAGGCCAGCTGTGTGCTGCCTGAGTACGTTGAAGTGTTTTATGAGAGAAATATGACCTGTGTGGAACCTGAACTGAGCCTGTTTGTGAAAGGACACTCAGTCAGGGAAAGGGAGGCCGGCTGTGTGCTGCCTGAGTACGTTGAAGTGTTTTATGAGAGAAATATGACCTGTGTGGAACCTGAACTGAGCCTGTTTGTGAAAGGACACTCAGTCAGGGAAAGCGAGGCCGGCTGTGTGCTACCTGCGTACGTTGACGTGTTTTATGAGAGAAATATGACCTGTGTGGAACCTGAACTGAGCATGTTAGTGAAAGGACACTCAGTCAGGGAAAGGGAGGCCAGCTGTGTGCTGCCTGAGTACGTTGAAGTGTTTTATGAGAGAAATATGACCTGTGTGGAACCTGAACTGAGCCTGTTTGTGAAAGGACACTCAGTCAGGGAAAGGGAGGCCGGCTGTGTGCTGCCTGAATACGTTGAAGTGTTTTATGAGAGAAATATGACCTGTGTGGAACCTGAACAGAGCATGTTTGTGAAAGGACACTCAGTCAGGGAAAGGGAGGCCAGCTGTGTGCTGCCTGAGTACGTTGAAGTGTTTTATGAGAGAAATATGACCTGTGTGGAACCTGAACAGAGCATGTTTGTGAAAGGACACTCAGTCAGGGAAAGGGAGGCCAGCTGTGTGCTGCCTGAATATGTTGAAGTGTTTTATGAGAGAATTATGACCTGTGTGGAACCTGAACTGAGCCTGTTTGTGAAAGGACACTCAGTCAGGGAAAGGGAGGCCAGCTGTGTGCTGCCTGAGTACATTGAAGTGTTTTATGAGAGAAATATGACCTGTGTGGAACCTGAACTGAGCCTGTTTGTGAAAGGACACTCAGTCAGGGAAAGGGAGGCCAGCTGTGTGCTGCCTGAGTATGTTGAAGTGTTTTATGAGAGAAATATGACCTGTGTGGAACCTGAACTGAGCCTGTTTGTGAAAGGACACTCAGTCAGGGAAAGGGAGGCCAGCTGTGTGCTGCCTGAGTATGTTGAAGTGTTTTATGAGAGAAATATGACCTGTGTGGAACCTGAACTGAGCCTGTTTGTGAAAGGACACTCAGTCAGGGAAAGGGAGGCCAGCTGTGTGCTGCCTGAGTAAGTTGAAGTGTTTTATGAGAGAAATATGACCTGTGTGGAACCTGAACTGAGCCTGTTTGTGAAAGGACACTCAGTCAGGGAAAGGGAGGCCAGCTGTGTGCTGCCTGAATACGTTGAAGTGTTTTATGAGAGAAATATGACCTGTGTGGAACCTGAACAGAGCATGTTTGTGAAAGGACACTCAGTCAGGGAAAGGGAGGCCAGCTGGATGCTGCCTGATTATGTTGAAGTGTTTTATGAGATAAATATGACCTGTGTGGAACCTGAACTGAGCGTGTTTGTGAAAGGACACTCAGTCAGGGAAAGGGAGGCCGGCTGTGTGCTGCCTGAGTACGTTGAAGAGTTTTATGAGAGAAATATGACCTGTGTGGAACCTGAACTGAGCCTGTTTGTGAAAGGACACTCAGTCAGGGAAAGGGAGGCCAGCTGTGTGCTGCCTGAATACGTTGAAGTGTTTTATGAGAGAAATATGACCTGTGTGGAACCTGAACAGAGCATGTTTGTGAAAGGACACTCAGTCAGGGAAAGGGAGGCCAGCTGGATGCTGCCTGATTATGTTGAAGTGTTTTATGAGATAAATATGACCTGTGTGGAACCTGAACTGAGCGTGTTTGTGAAAGGACACTCAGTCAGGGAAAGGGAGGCCGGCTGTGTGCTGCCTGAGTACGTTGAAGTGTTTTATGAGAGAAATATGACCTGTGTGGAACCTGAACTGAGCCTGTTTGTGAAAGGACACTCAGTCAGGGAAAGGGAGGCCAGCTGTGTGCTGCCTGAGTAAGTTGAAGTGTTTTATGAGAGAAATATGACCTCTGTGGAACCTGAACTGAGCCTGTTTGTGAAAGGACAGTCAGTCAGGGAAAGGGAGGCTGGCTGTGTGCTGCCTGAGTACGTTGAAGTGTTTTATGAGAGAAATATGACGTGTGGAACCTGAACTGAGCCTGTTTGTGAAAGGACACTCAGTCAGGGAAAGGGAGGCCGGCTGTGTGCTGCCTGAGTAGGTTGAAGTGGTTTATGAGAGAAATATGACCTGTGTGGAACCTGAACTGAGCGTGTTTGTGAAAGAACACTCAGTCAGGGAAAGGGAGGCCGGCTGTGTGCTGCCTGAGTACGTTGAAGTGTTTTATGAGAGAAATATGACCTGTGTGGAACCTGAACTGAGCCTGTTTGTGAAAGGACACTCAGTCAGGGAAATGGAGGCCGGCTGTGTGCTGCCTGAGTACGTTGAAGACTTTTATGAGAGAAATATGACCTGTGTGGAACCTGAACTGAGCCTGTTTGTGAAAGGACACTCAGTCAGGGAAAGGGAGGCCAGCTGTGTGCTGCCTGAGTACGTTGAAGTGTTTTATGAGAGAAATATGACCTGTGTGGAACCTGAACTGAGCCTGTTTGTGAAAGGACACTCAGTCAGGGAAAGGGAGGCCAGCTGTGTGCTGCCTGAGTACATTGAAGTGTTTTATGAGAGAAATATGACCTGTGTGGAACCTGAACTGAGCCTGTTTGTGAAAGGACACTCAGTCAGGGAAAGGGAGGCCAGCTGTGTGCTGCCTGAGTATGTTGAAGTGTTTTATGAGAGAAATATGACCTGTGTGGAACCTGAACTGAGCCTGTTTGTGAAAGGACACTCAGTCAGGGAAAGGGAGGCCAGCTGTGTGCTGCCTGAGTACGTTGAAGTGTTTTATGAGAGAAATATGACCTGTGTGGAACCTGAACTGAGCCTGTTTGTGAAAGGACACTCAGTCAGGGAAAGGGAGGCCAGCTGTGTGCTGCCTGAGTATGTTGAAGTGTTTTATGAGAGAAATATGACCTGTGTGGAACCTGAACTGAGCCTCTTTGTGAAAGGACACTCAGTCAGGGAAAGGGAGGCCAGCTGTGTGCTGCCTGAATACGTTGAAGTGTTTTATGAGAGAAATATGACCTGTGTGGAACCTGAACTGAGCCTGTTTGTGAAAGGACACTCAGTCAGGGAAAGGGAGGCCGGCTGTGTGCTGCCTGAGTACGTTGAAGTGTTTTATGAGAGAAATATGACCTGTGTGGAACCTGAACTGAGCGTGTTTGTGAAAGGACACTCAGTCAGGGAAAGGGAGGCCAGCTGGATGCTGCCTGATTATGTTGAAGTGTTTTATGAGATAAATATGACCTGTGTGGAACCTGAACTGAGCGTGTTTGTGAAAGGACACTCAGTCAGGGAAAGGGAGGCCGGCTGTGTGCTGCCTGAGTACGTTGAAGTGTTTTATGAGAGAAATATGACCTGTGTGGAACCTGAACTGAGCCTGTTTGTGAAAGGACACTCAGTCAGGGAAAGGGAGGCCAGCTGTGTGCTGCCTGAGTAAGTTGAAGTGTTTTATGAGAGAAATATGACCTGTGTGGAACCTGAACTGAGCCTGTTTGTGAAAGGACAGTCAGTCAGGGAAAGGGAGGCTGGCTGTGTGCTGCCTGAGTACGTTGAAGTGTTTTATGAGAGAAATATGACCTGTGTGGAACCTGAACTGAGCCTGTTTGTGAAAGTACACTCAGTCAGGGAAAGGGAGGCCAGCTGTGTGCTGCCTGAATATGTTGAAGTGTTTAATGAGAGAAATATGACCTGTGTGGAACCTGAACTGAGCCTGTTTGTGAAAGCACACTCAGTCAGGGAAAGGGAGGCCGGCTGTGTGCTGCCTGAGTACGTTGAAGTGTTTTATGAGAGAAATATGACCTGTGTGGAACCTGAACTGAGCCTGTTTGTGAAAGGACACTCAGTCAGGGAAAGGGAGGCCGGCTGTGTGCTGCCTGAATACGTTGAAGTGTTTTATGAGAGAAATATGACCTGTGTGGAACCTGAACAGAGCATGTTTGTGAAAGGACACTCAGTCAGGGAAAGGGAGGCCAGCTGTGTGCTGCCTGAGTACGTTGAAGTGTTTTATGAGAGAAATATGACCTGTGTGGAACCTGAACAGAGCATGTTTGTGAAAGGACACTCAGTCAGGGAAAGGGAGGCCAGCTGTGTGCTGCCTGAATATGTTGAAGTGTTTTATGAGAGAATTATGACCTGTGTGGAACCTGAACTGAGCCTGTTTGTGAAAGGACACTCAGTCAGGGAAAGGGAGGCCAGCTGTGTGCTGCCTGAGTACATTGAAGTGTTTTATGAGAGAAATATGACCTGTGTGGAACCTGAACTGAGCCTGTTTGTGAAAGGACACTCAGTCAGGGAAAGGGAGGCCAGCTGTGTGCTGCCTGAGTATGTTGAAGTGTTTTATGAGAGAAATATGACCTGTGTGGAACCTGAACTGAGCCTGTTTGTGAAAGGACACTCAGTCAGGGAAAGGGAGGCCAGCTGTGTGCTGCCTGAGTATGTTGAAGTGTTTTATGAGAGAAATATGACCTGTGTGGAACCTGAACTGAGCCTGTTTGTGAAAGGACACTCAGTCAGGGAAAGGGAGGCCAGCTGTGTGCTGCCTGAGTAAGTTGAAGTGTTTTATGAGAGAAATATGACCTGTGTGGAACCTGAACTGAGCCTGTTTGTGAAAGGACACTCAGTCAGGGAAAGGGAGGCCAGCTGTGTGCTGCCTGAATACGTTGAAGTGTTTTATGAGAGAAATATGACCTGTGTGGAACCTGAACAGAGCATGTTTGTGAAAGGACACTCAGTCAGGGAAAGGGAGGCCAGCTGGATGCTGCCTGATTATGTTGAAGTGTTTTATGAGATAAATATGACCTGTGTGGAACCTGAACTGAGCGTGTTTGTGAAAGGACACTCAGTCAGGGAAAGGGAGGCCGGCTGTGTGCTGCCTGAGTACGTTGAAGAGTTTTATGAGAGAAATATGACCTGTGTGGAACCTGAACTGAGCCTGTTTGTGAAAGGACACTCAGTCAGGGAAAGGGAGGCCAGCTGTGTGCTGCCTGAATACGTTGAAGTGTTTTATGAGAGAAATATGACCTGTGTGGAACCTGAACAGAGCATGTTTGTGAAAGGACACTCAGTCAGGGAAAGGGAGGCCAGCTGGATGCTGCCTGATTATGTTGAAGTGTTTTATGAGATAAATATGACCTGTGTGGAACCTGAACTGAGCGTGTTTGTGAAAGGACACTCAGTCAGGGAAAGGGAGGCCGGCTGTGTGCTGCCTGAGTACGTTGAAGTGTTTTATGAGAGAAATATGACCTGTGTGGAACCTGAACTGAGCCTGTTTGTGAAAGGACACTCAGTCAGGGAAAGGGAGGCCAGCTGTGTGCTGCCTGAGTAAGTTGAAGTGTTTTATGAGAGAAATATGACCTCTGTGGAACCTGAACTGAGCCTGTTTGTGAAAGGACAGTCAGTCAGGGAAAGGGAGGCTGGCTGTGTGCTGCCTGAGTACGTTGAAGTGTTTTATGAGAGAAATATGACGTGTGGAACCTGAACTGAGCCTGTTTGTGAAAGGACACTCAGTCAGGGAAAGGGAGGCCGGCTGTGTGCTGCCTGAGTAGGTTGAAGTGGTTTATGAGAGAAATATGACCTGTGTGGAACCTGAACTGAGCGTGTTTGTGAAAGAACACTCAGTCAGGGAAAGGGAGGCCGGCTGTGTGCTGCCTGAGTACGTTGAAGTGTTTTATGAGAGAAATATGACCTGTGTGGAACCTGAACTGAGCCTGTTTGTGAAAGGACACTCAGTCAGGGAAATGGAGGCCGGCTGTGTGCTGCCTGAGTACGTTGAAGACTTTTATGAGAGAAATATGACCTGTGTGGAACCTGAACTGAGCCTGTTTGTGAAAGGACACTCAGTCAGGGAAAGGGAGGCCAGCTGTGTGCTGCCTGAGTACGTTGAAGTGTTTTATGAGAGAAATATGACCTGTGTGGAACCTGAACTGAGCCTGTTTGTGAAAGGACACTCAGTCAGGGAAAGGGAGGCCAGCTGTGTGCTGCCTGAGTACATTGAAGTGTTTTATGAGAGAAATATGACCTGTGTGGAACCTGAACTGAGCCTGTTTGTGAAAGGACACTCAGTCAGGGAAAGGGAGGCCAGCTGTGTGCTGCCTGAGTATGTTGAAGTGTTTTATGAGAGAAATATGACCTGTGTGGAACCTGAACTGAGCCTGTTTGTGAAAGGACACTCAGTCAGGGAAAGGGAGGCCAGCTGTGTGCTGCCTGAGTACGTTGAAGTGTTTTATGAGAGAAATATGACCTGTGTGGAACCTGAACTGAGCCTGTTTGTGAAAGGACACTCAGTCAGGGAAAGGGAGGCCAGCTGTGTGCTGCCTGAGTATGTTGAAGTGTTTTATGAGAGAAATATGACCTGTGTGGAACCTGAACTGAGCCTCTTTGTGAAAGGACACTCAGTCAGGGAAAGGGAGGCCAGCTGTGTGCTGCCTGAATACGTTGAAGTGTTTTATGAGAGAAATATGACCTGTGTGGAACCTGAACTGAGCCTGTTTGTGAAAGGACACTCAGTCAGGGAAAGGGAGGCCGGCTGTGTGCTGCCTGAGTACGTTGAAGTGTTTTATGAGAGAAATATGACCTGTGTGGAACCTGAACTGAGCGTGTTTGTGAAAGGACACTCAGTCAGGGAAAGGGAGGCCAGCTGGATGCTGCCTGATTATGTTGAAGTGTTTTATGAGATAAATATGACCTGTGTGGAACCTGAACTGAGCGTGTTTGTGAAAGGACACTCAGTCAGGGAAAGGGAGGCCGGCTGTGTGCTGCCTGAGTACGTTGAAGTGTTTTATGAGAGAAATATGACCTGTGTGGAACCTGAACTGAGCCTGTTTGTGAAAGGACACTCAGTCAGGGAAAGGGAGGCCAGCTGTGTGCTGCCTGAGTAAGTTGAAGTGTTTTATGAGAGAAATATGACCTGTGTGGAACCTGAACTGAGCCTGTTTGTGAAAGGACAGTCAGTCAGGGAAAGGGAGGCTGGCTGTGTGCTGCCTGAGTACGTTGAAGTGTTTTATGAGAGAAATATGACCTGTGTGGAACCTGAACTGAGCCTGTTTGTGAAAGTACACTCAGTCAGGGAAAGGGAGGCCAGCTGTGTGCTGCCTGAATATGTTGAAGTGTTTAATGAGAGAAATATGACCTGTGTGGAACCTGAACTGAGCCTGTTTGTGAAAGCACACTCAGTCAGGGAAAGGGAGGCCGGCTGTGTGCTGCCTGAGTACGTTGAAGAGTTTTATGAGAGAAATATGACCTGTGTGGAACCTGAACTGAGCCTGTTTGTGAAAGGACACTCAGTCAGGGAAAGGGAGGCCAGCTGTGTGCTGCCTGAATACGTTGAAGTGTTTTATGAGAGAAATATGACCTGTGTGGAACCTGAACAGAGCATGTTTGTGAAAGGACACTCAGTCAGGGAAAGGGAGGCCAGCTGGATGCTGCCTGATTATGTTGAAGTGTTTTATGAGATAAATATGACCTGTGTGGAACCTGAACTGAGCGTGTTTGTGAAAGGACACTCAGTCAGGGAAAGGGAGGCCGGCTGTGTGCTGCCTGAGTACGTTGAAGTGTTTTATGAGAGAAATATGACCTGTGTGGAACCTGAACTGAGCCTGTTTGTGAAAGGACACTCAGTCAGGGAAAGGGAGGCCAGCTGTGTGCTGCCTGAGTAAGTTGAAGTGTTTTATGAGAGAAATATGACCTCTGTGGAACCTGAACTGAGCCTGTTTGTGAAAGGACAGTCAGTCAGGGAAAGGGAGGCTGGCTGTGTGCTGCCTGAGTACGTTGAAGTGTTTTATGAGAGAAATATGACGTGTGGAACCTGAACTGAGCCTGTTTGTGAAAGGACACTCAGTCAGGGAAAGGGAGGCCGGCTGTGTGCTGCCTGAGTAGGTTGAAGTGGTTTATGAGAGAAATATGACCTGTGTGGAACCTGAACTGAGCGTGTTTGTGAAAGAACACTCAGTCAGGGAAAGGGAGGCCGGCTGTGTGCTGCCTGAGTACGTTGAAGTGTTTTATGAGAGAAATATGACCTGTGTGGAACCTGAACTGAGCCTGTTTGTGAAAGGACACTCAGTCAGGGAAATGGAGGCCGGCTGTGTGCTGCCTGAGTACGTTGAAGACTTTTATGAGAGAAATATGACCTGTGTGGAACCTGAACTGAGCCTGTTTGTGAAAGGACACTCAGTCAGGGAAAGGGAGGCCAGCTGTGTGCTGCCTGAGTACGTTGAAGTGTTTTATGAGAGAAATATGACCTGTGTGGAACCTGAACTGAGCCTGTTTGTGAAAGGACACTCAGTCAGGGAAAGGGAGGCCAGCTGTGTGCTGCCTGAGTACATTGAAGTGTTTTATGAGAGAAATATGACCTGTGTGGAACCTGAACTGAGCCTGTTTGTGAAAGGACACTCAGTCAGGGAAAGGGAGGCCAGCTGTGTGCTGCCTGAGTATGTTGAAGTGTTTTATGAGAGAAATATGACCTGTGTGGAACCTGAACTGAGCCTGTTTGTGAAAGGACACTCAGTCAGGGAAAGGGAGGCCAGCTGTGTGCTGCCTGAGTACGTTGAAGTGTTTTATGAGAGAAATATGACCTGTGTGGAACCTGAACTGAGCCTGTTTGTGAAAGGACACTCAGTCAGGGAAAGGGAGGCCAGCTGTGTGCTGCCTGAGTATGTTGAAGTGTTTTATGAGAGAAATATGACCTGTGTGGAACCTGAACTGAGCCTCTTTGTGAAAGGACACTCAGTCAGGGAAAGGGAGGCCAGCTGTGTGCTGCCTGAATACGTTGAAGTGTTTTATGAGAGAAATATGACCTGTGTGGAACCTGAACTGAGCCTGTTTGTGAAAGGACACTCAGTCAGGGAAAGGGAGGCCGGCTGTGTGCTGCCTGAGTACGTTGAAGTGTTTTATGAGAGAAATATGACCTGTGTGGAACCTGAACTGAGCGTGTTTGTGAAAGGACACTCAGTCAGGGAAAGGGAGGCCAGCTGGATGCTGCCTGATTATGTTGAAGTGTTTTATGAGATAAATATGACCTGTGTGGAACCTGAACTGAGCGTGTTTGTGAAAGGACACTCAGTCAGGGAAAGGGAGGCCGGCTGTGTGCTGCCTGAGTACGTTGAAGTGTTTTATGAGAGAAATATGACCTGTGTGGAACCTGAACTGAGCCTGTTTGTGAAAGGACACTCAGTCAGGGAAAGGGAGGCCAGCTGTGTGCTGCCTGAGTAAGTTGAAGTGTTTTATGAGAGAAATATGACCTGTGTGGAACCTGAACTGAGCCTGTTTGTGAAAGGACAGTCAGTCAGGGAAAGGGAGGCTGGCTGTGTGCTGCCTGAGTACGTTGAAGTGTTTTATGAGAGAAATATGACCTGTGTGGAACCTGAACTGAGCCTGTTTGTGAAAGTACACTCAGTCAGGGAAAGGGAGGCCAGCTGTGTGCTGCCTGAATATGTTGAAGTGTTTAATGAGAGAAATATGACCTGTGTGGAACCTGAACTGAGCCTGTTTGTGAAAGCACACTCAGTCAGGGAAAGGGAGGCCAGCTGTGTGCTGCCTGAGTACGTTGAAGTGTTTTATGAGAGAAATATGACCTGTGTGGAACCTGAACTGAGCCTGTTTGTGAAAGGACACTCAGTCAGGGAAAGGGAGGCCGGCTGTGTGCTGCCTGAGTACGTTGAAGTGGTTTATGAGAGAAATATGACCTCTGTGGAACCTGAACTGAGCCTGTTTGTGAAAGGACACTCAGTCAGGGAAAGCGAGGCCGGCTGTGTGCTACCTGCGTACGTTGACGTGTTTTATGAGAGAAATATGACCTGTGTGGAACCTGAACTGAGCATGTTAGTGAAAGGACACTCAGTCAGGGAAAGGGAGGCCAGCTGTGTGCTGCCTGAGTACGTTGAAGTGTTTTATGAGAGAAATATGACCTGTGTGGAACCTGAACTGAGCCTGTTTGTGAAAGGACACTCAGTCAGGGAAAGGGAGGCCGGCTGTGTGCTGCCTGAATACGTTGAAGTGTTTTATGAGAGAAATATGACCTGTGTGGAACCTGAACAGAGCATGTTTGTGAAAGGACACTCAGTCAGGGAAAGGGAGGCCAGCTGTGTGCTGCCTGAGTACGTTGAAGTGTTTTATGAGAGAAATATGACCTGTGTGGAACCTGAACAGAGCATGTTTGTGAAAGGACACTCAGTCAGGGAAAGGGAGGCCAGCTGTGTGCTGCCTGAATATGTTGAAGTGTTTTATGAGAGAATTATGACCTGTGTGGAACCTGAACTGAGCCTGTTTGTGAAAGGACACTCAGTCAGGGAAAGGGAGGCCAGCTGTGTGCTGCCTGAGTACATTGAAGTGTTTTATGAGAGAAATATGACCTGTGTGGAACCTGAACTGAGCCTGTTTGTGAAAGGACACTCAGTCAGGGAAAGGGAGGCCAGCTGTGTGCTGCCTGAGTATGTTGAAGTGTTTTATGAGAGAAATATGACCTGTGTGGAACCTGAACTGAGCCTGTTTGTGAAAGGACACTCAGTCAGGGAAAGGGAGGCCAGCTGTGTGCTGCCTGAGTATGTTGAAGTGTTTTATGAGAGAAATATGACCTGTGTGGAACCTGAACTGAGCCTGTTTGTGAAAGGACACTCAGTCAGGGAAAGGGAGGCCAGCTGTGTGCTGCCTGAATACGTTGAAGTGTTTTATGAGAGAAATATGACCTGTGTGGAACCTGAACAGAGCATGTTTGTGAAAGGACACTCAGTCAGGGAAAGGGAGGCCAGCTGGATGCTGCCTGATTATGTTGAAGTGTTTTATGAGATAAATATGACCTGTGTGGAACCTGAACTGAGCGTGTTTGTGAAAGGACACTCAGTCAGGGAAAGGGAGGCCGGCTGTGTGCTGCCTGAGTACGTTGAAGTGTTTTATGAGAGAAATATGACCTGTGTGGAACCTGAACTGAGCCTGTTTGTGAAAGGACACTCAGTCAGGGAAAGGGAGGCCAGCTGTGTGCTGCCTGAGTAAGTTGAAGTGTTTTATGAGAGAAATATGACCTGTGTGGAACCTGAACTGAGCCTGTTTGTGAAAGGACAGTCAGTCAGGGAAAGGGAGGCTGGCTGTGTGCTGCCTGAGTACGTTGAAGTGTTTTATGAGAGAAATATGACGTGTGGAACCTGAACTGAGCCTGTTTGTGAAAGGACACTCAGTCAGGGAAAGGGAGGCCGGCTCTGTGCTGCCTGAGTACGTTGAAGTGGTTTATGAGAGAAATATGACCTGTGTGGAACCTGAACTGAGCGTGTTTGTGAAAGAACACTCAGTCAGGGAAAGGGAGGCCGGCTGTGTGCTGCCTGAGTACGTTGAAGTGTTTTATGAGAGAAATATGACCTGTGTGGAACCTGAACTGAGCCTGTTTGTGAAAGGACACTCAGTCAGGGAAATGGAGGCCGGCTGTGTGCTGCCTGAGTACGTTGAAGAGTTTTATGAGAGAAATATGACCTGTGTGGAACCTGAACTGAGCCTGTTTGTGAAAGGACACTCAGTCAGGGAAAGGGAGGCCAGCTGTGTGCTGCCTGAGTATGTTGAAGTGTTTTATGAGAGAAATATGACCTGTGTGGAACCTGAACTGAGCCTGTTTGTGAAAGGACACTCAGTCAGGGAAAGGGAGGCCCGCTGTGTGCTGCCTGAATACGTTGAAGTGTTTTATGAGAGAAATATGACCTGTGTGGAACCTGAACTGAGCCTGTTTGTGAAAGGACACTCAGTCAGGGAAAAGGAGGCCAGCTGTGTGCTGCCTGAATATGTTGAAGTGTTTTATGAGAGAATTATGACCTGTGTGGAACCTGAACTGAGCCTGTTTGTGAAAGGACACTCAGTCAGGGAAAGGGAGGCCAGCTGTGTGCTGCCTGAGTATGTTGAAGTGTTTTATGAGAGAAATATGACCTGTGTGGAACCTGAACTGAGCCTGTTTGTGAAAGGACACTCAGTCAGGGAAAGGGAGGCCAGCTGTGTGCTGCCTGAGTATGTTGAAGTGTTTTATGAGAGAAATATGACCTGTGTGGAACCTGAACTGAGCCTGTTTGTGAAAGGACACTCAGTCAGGGAAAGGGAGGCCAGCTGTGTGCTGCCTGAGTATGTTGAAGTGTTTTATGAGAGAAATATGACCTGTGTGGAACCTGAACTGAGCCTGTTTGTGAAAGGACACTCAGTCAGGGAAAGGGAGGCCAGCTGTGTGCTGCCTGAATACGTTGAAGTGTTTTATGAGAGAAATATGACCTGTGTGGAACCTGAACTGAGCCTGTTTGTGAAAGGACACTCAGTCAGGGAAAGGGAGGCTGGCTGTGTGCTGCCTGAGTACGTTGAAGTGTTTTATGAGAGAAATATGACCTGTGTGGAACCTGAACTGAGCGTATTTGTGAAAGAACACTCAGTCAGGGAAAGGGAGGCCGGCTGTGTGCTGCCTGAGTACGTTGAAGTGTTTTATGAGAGAAATATGACCTGTGTGGAACCTGAACTGAGCCTGTTTGTGAAAGGACACTCAGTCAGGGAAAGGGAGGCCGGCTGTGTGCTGCCTGAGTACGTTGAAGAGTTTTATGAGAGAAATATGACCTGTGTGGAACCTGAACTGAGCCTGTTTGTGAAAGGACACTCAGTCAGGGAAAGGGAGGCCAGCTGTGTGCTGCCTGAGTATGTTGAAATGTTTTATGAGAGAAATATGACCTGTGTGGAACCTGAACTGAGCCTGTTTGTGAAAGGACACTCAGTCAGGGAAAGGGAGGCCAGCTGTGTGCTGCCTGAATACGTTGAAGTGTTTTATGAGAGAAATATGACCTGTGTGGAACCTGAACAGAGCATGTTTGTGAAAGGACACTCAGTCAGGGAAAGGGAGGCCAGCTGGATGCTGCCTGATTATGTTGAAGTGTTTTATGAGATAAATATGACCTGTGTGGAACCTGAACTGAGCGTGTTTGTGAAAGGACACTCAGTCAGGGAAAGGGAGGCCGGCTGTGTGCTGCCTGAGTACGTTGAAGTGTTTTATGAGAGAAATATGACCTGTGTGGAACCTGAACTGAGCCTGTTTGTGAAAGGACACTCAGTCAGGGAAAGGGAGGCCAGCTGTGTGCTGCCTGAGTATGTTGAAGTGTTTTATGAGAGAAATATGACCTGTGTGGAACCTGAACTGAGCCTCTTTGTGAAAGGACACTCAGTCAGGGAAAGGGAGGCCAGCTGTGTGCTGCCTGAATACGTTGAAGTGTTTTATGAGAGAAATATGACCTGTGTGGAACCTGAACTGAGCCTGTTTGTGAAAGGACACTCAGTCAGGGAAAGGGAGGCCGGCTGTGTGCTGCCTGAGTACGTTGAAGTGTTTTATGAGAGAAATATGACCTGTGTGGAACCTGAACTGAGCGTGTTTGTGAAAGGACACTCAGTCAGGGAAAGGGAGGCCAGCTGGATGCTGCCTGATTATGTTGAAGTGTTTTATGAGATAAATATGACCTGTGTGGAACCTGAACTGAGCGTGTTTGTGAAAGGACACTCAGTCAGGGAAAGGGAGGCCGGCTGTGTGCTGCCTGAGTACGTTGAAGTGTTTTATGAGAGAAATATGACCTGTGTGGAACCTGAACTGAGCCTGTTTGTGAAAGGACACTCAGTCAGGGAAAGGGAGGCCAGCTGTGTGCTGCCTGAGTAAGTTGAAGTGTTTTATGAGAGAAATATGACCTGTGTGGAACCTGAACTGAGCCTGTTTGTGAAAGGACAGTCAGTCAGGGAAAGGGAGGCTGGCTGTGTGCTGCCTGAGTACGTTGAAGTGTTTTATGAGAGAAATATGACCTGTGTGGAACCTGAACTGAGCCTGTTTGTGAAAGTACACTCAGTCAGGGAAAGGGAGGCCAGCTGTGTGCTGCCTGAATATGTTGAAGTGTTTAATGAGAGAAATATGACCTGTGTGGAACCTGAACTGAGCCTGTTTGTGAAAGCACACTCAGTCAGGGAAAGGGAGGCCAGCTGTGTGCTGCCTGAGTACGTTGAAGTGTTTTATGAGAGAAATATGACCTGTGTGGAACCTGAACTGAGCCTGTTTGTGAAAGGACACTCAGTCAGGGAAAGGGAGGCCGGCTGTGTGCTGCCTGAGTACGTTGAAGTGGTTTATGAGAGAAATATGACCTCTGTGGAACCTGAACTGAGCCTGTTTGTGAAAGGACACTCAGTCAGGGAAAGCGAGGCCGGCTGTGTGCTACCTGCGTACGTTGACGTGTTTTATGAGAGAAATATGACCTGTGTGGAACCTGAACTGAGCATGTTAGTGAAAGGACACTCAGTCAGGGAAAGGGAGGCCAGCTGTGTGCTGCCTGAGTACGTTGAAGTGTTTTATGAGAGAAATATGACCTGTGTGGAACCTGAACTGAGCCTGTTTGTGAAAGGACACTCAGTCAGGGAAAGGGAGGCCGGCTGTGTGCTGCCTGAATACGTTGAAGTGTTTTATGAGAGAAATATGACCTGTGTGGAACCTGAACAGAGCATGTTTGTGAAAGGACACTCAGTCAGGGAAAGGGAGGCCAGCTGTGTGCTGCCTGAGTACGTTGAAGTGTTTTATGAGAGAAATATGACCTGTGTGGAACCTGAACAGAGCATGTTTGTGAAAGGACACTCAGTCAGGGAAAGGGAGGCCAGCTGTGTGCTGCCTGAATATGTTGAAGTGTTTTATGAGAGAATTATGACCTGTGTGGAACCTGAACTGAGCCTGTTTGTGAAAGGACACTCAGTCAGGGAAAGGGAGGCCAGCTGTGTGCTGCCTGAGTACATTGAAGTGTTTTATGAGAGAAATATGACCTGTGTGGAACCTGAACTGAGCCTGTTTGTGAAAGGACACTCAGTCAGGGAAAGGGAGGCCAGCTGTGTGCTGCCTGAGTATGTTGAAGTGTTTTATGAGAGAAATATGACCTGTGTGGAACCTGAACTGAGCCTGTTTGTGAAAGGACACTCAGTCAGGGAAAGGGAGGCCAGCTGTGTGCTGCCTGAGTATGTTGAAGTGTTTTATGAGAGAAATATGACCTGTGTGGAACCTGAACTGAGCCTGTTTGTGAAAGGACACTCAGTCAGGGAAAGGGAGGCCAGCTGTGTGCTGCCTGAATACGTTGAAGTGTTTTATGAGAGAAATATGACCTGTGTGGAACCTGAACAGAGCATGTTTGTGAAAGGACACTCAGTCAGGGAAAGGGAGGCCAGCTGGATGCTGCCTGATTATGTTGAAGTGTTTTATGAGATAAATATGACCTGTGTGGAACCTGAACTGAGCGTGTTTGTGAAAGGACACTCAGTCAGGGAAAGGGAGGCCGGCTGTGTGCTGCCTGAGTACGTTGAAGTGTTTTATGAGAGAAATATGACCTGTGTGGAACCTGAACTGAGCCTGTTTGTGAAAGGACACTCAGTCAGGGAAAGGGAGGCCAGCTGTGTGCTGCCTGAGTAAGTTGAAGTGTTTTATGAGAGAAATATGACCTGTGTGGAACCTGAACTGAGCCTGTTTGTGAAAGGACAGTCAGTCAGGGAAAGGGAGGCTGGCTGTGTGCTGCCTGAGTACGTTGAAGTGTTTTATGAGAGAAATATGACGTGTGGAACCTGAACTGAGCCTGTTTGTGAAAGGACACTCAGTCAGGGAAAGGGAGGCCGGCTCTGTGCTGCCTGAGTACGTTGAAGTGGTTTATGAGAGAAATATGACCTGTGTGGAACCTGAACTGAGCGTGTTTGTGAAAGAACACTCAGTCAGGGAAAGGGAGGCCGGCTGTGTGCTGCCTGAGTACGTTGAAGTGTTTTATGAGAGAAATATGACCTGTGTGGAACCTGAACTGAGCCTGTTTGTGAAAGGACACTCAGTCAGGGAAATGGAGGCCGGCTGTGTGCTGCCTGAGTACGTTGAAGAGTTTTATGAGAGAAATATGACCTGTGTGGAACCTGAACTGAGCCTGTTTGTGAAAGGACACTCAGTCAGGGAAAGGGAGGCCAGCTGTGTGCTGCCTGAGTATGTTGAAGTGTTTTATGAGAGAAATATGACCTGTGTGGAACCTGAACTGAGCCTGTTTGTGAAAGGACACTCAGTCAGGGAAAGGGAGGCCCGCTGTGTGCTGCCTGAATACGTTGAAGTGTTTTATGAGAGAAATATGACCTGTGTGGAACCTGAACTGAGCCTGTTTGTGAAAGGACACTCAGTCAGGGAAAAGGAGGCCAGCTGTGTGCTGCCTGAATATGTTGAAGTGTTTTATGAGAGAATTATGACCTGTGTGGAACCTGAACTGAGCCTGTTTGTGAAAGGACACTCAGTCAGGGAAAGGGAGGCCAGCTGTGTGCTGCCTGAGTATGTTGAAGTGTTTTATGAGAGAAATATGACCTGTGTGGAACCTGAACTGAGCCTGTTTGTGAAAGGACACTCAGTCAGGGAAAGGGAGGCCAGCTGTGTGCTGCCTGAGTATGTTGAAGTGTTTTATGAGAGAAATATGACCTGTGTGGAACCTGAACTGAGCCTGTTTGTGAAAGGACACTCAGTCAGGGAAAG
This sequence comes from Eublepharis macularius, assembly GCF_028583425.1. Classification (NCBI taxonomy): domain Eukaryota; kingdom Metazoa; phylum Chordata; class Lepidosauria; order Squamata; family Eublepharidae; genus Eublepharis; species Eublepharis macularius. Next base: position 13,371 of record NW_026559725.1, on the reverse strand, counting down.
GGAGGCCAGCTGTGTGCTGCCTGAGTATGTTGAAGTGTTTTATGAGAGAAATATGACCTGTGTGGAACCTGAACTGAGCCTGTTTGTGAAAGGACACTCAGTCAGGGAAAGGGAGGCCAGCTGTGTGCTGCCTGAATACGTTGAAGTGTTTTATGAGAGAAATATGACCTGTGTGGAACCTGAACTGAGCCTGTTTGTGAAAGGACACTCAGTCAGGGAAAGGGAGGCTGGCTGTGTGCTGCCTGAGTACGTTGAAGTGTTTTATGAGAGAAATATGACCTGTGTGGAACCTGAACTGAGCGTATTTGTGAAAGAACACTCAGTCAGGGAAAGGGAGGCCGGCTGTGTGCTGCCTGAGTACGTTGAAGTGTTTTATGAGAGAAATATGACCTGTGTGGAACCTGAACTGAGCCTGTTTGTGAAAGGACACTCAGTCAGGGAAAGGGAGGCCGGCTGTGTGCTGCCTGAGTACGTTGAAGAGTTTTATGAGAGAAATATGACCTGTGTGGAACCTGAACTGAGCCTGTTTGTGAAAGGACACTCAGTCAGGGAAAGGGAGGCCAGCTGTGTGCTGCCTGAGTATGTTGAAATGTTTTATGAGAGAAATATGACCTGTGTGGAACCTGAACTGAGCCTGTTTGTGAAAGGACACTCAGTCAGGGAAAGGGAGGCCAGCTGTGTGCTGCCTGAATACGTTGAAGTGTTTTATGAGAGAAATATGACCTGTGTGGAACCTGAACAGAGCATGTTTGTGAAAGGACACTCAGTCAGGGAAAGGGAGGCCAGCTGGATGCTGCCTGATTATGTTGAAGTGTTTTATGAGATAAATATGACCTGTGTGGAACCTGAACTGAGCGTGTTTGTGAAAGGACACTCAGTCAGGGAAAGGGAGGCCGGCTGTGTGCTGCCTGAGTACGTTGAAGTGTTTTATGAGAGAAATATGACCTGTGTGGAACCTGAACTGAGCCTGTTTGTGAAAGGACACTCAGTCAGGGAAAGGGAGGCCTGCTGTGTGCTGCCTGAGTAAGTTGAAGTGTTTTATGAGAGAAATATGACCTGTGTGGAACCTGAACTGAGCCTGTTTGTGAAAGGACAGTCAGTCAGGGAAAGGGAGGCTGGCTGTGTGCTGCCTGAGTACGTTGAAGTGTTTTATGAGAGAAATATGACGTGTGGAACCTGAACTGAGCCTGTTTGTGAAAGGACACTCAGTCAGGGAAAGGGAGGCCGGCTGTGTGCTGCCTGAGTAGGTTGAAGTGGTTTATGAGAGAAATATGACCTGTGTGGAACCTGAACTGAGCGTGTTTGTGAAAGAACACTCAGTCAGGGAAAGGGAGGCCGGCTGTGTGCTGCCTGAGTACGTTGAAGTGTTTTATGAGAGAAATATGACCTGTGTGGAACCTGAACTGAGCCTGTTTGTGAAAGGACACTCAGTCAGGGAAATGGAGGCCGGCTGTGTGCTGCCTGAGTACGTTGAAGAGTTTTATGAGAGAATTATGACCTGTGTGGAACCTGAACTGAGCCTGTTTGTGAAAGGACACTCAGTCAGGGAAAGGGAGGCCAGCTGTGTGCTGCCTGAGTATGTTGAAGTGTTTTATGAGAGAAATATGACCTGTGTGGAACCTGAACTGAGCCTGTTTGTGAAAGGACACTCAGTCAGGGAAAGGGAGGCCAGCTGTGTGCTGCCTGAGTACATTGAAGTGTTTTATGAGAGAAATATGACCTGTGTGGAACCTGAACTGAGCCTGTTTGTGAAAGGACACTCAGTCAGGGAAAGGGAGGCCAGCTGTGTGCTGCCTGAGTATGTTGAAGTGTTTTATGAGAGAAATATGACCTGTGTGGAACCTGAACTGAGCCTGTTTGTGAAAGGACACTCAGTCAGGGAAAGGGAGGCCAGCTGTGTGCTGCCTGAGTACGTTGAAGTGTTTTATGAGAGAAATATGACCTGTGTGGAACCTGAACTGAGCCTGTTTGTGAAAGGACACTCAGTCAGGGAAAGGGAGGCCAGCTGTGTGCTGCCTGAGTATGTTGAAGTGTTTTATGAGAGAAATATGACCTGTGTGGAACCTGAACTGAGCCTGTTTGTGAAAGGACACTCAGTCAGGGAAAGGGAGGCCAGCTGTGTGCTGCCTTAATACGTTGAAGTGTTTTATGAGAGAAATATGACCTGTGTGGAACCTGAACTGAGCCTGTTTGTGAAAGGACACTCAGTCAGGGAAAGGGAGGCCGGCTGTGTGCTGCCTGAGTACGTTGAAGTGTTTTATGAGAGAAATATGACCTGTGTGGAACCTGAACTGAGCGTGTTTGTGAAAGGACACTCAGTCAGGGAAAGGGAGGCCAGCTGGATGCTGCCTGATTATGTTGAAGTGTTTTATGAGATAAATATGACCTGTGTGGAACCTGAACTGAGCGTGTTTGTGAAAGGACACTCAGTCAGGGAAAGGGAGGCCGGCTGTGTGCTGCCTGAGTACGTTGAAGTGTTTTATGAGAGAAATATGACCTGTGTGGAACCTGAACTGAGCCTGTTTGTGAAAGGACACTCAGTCAGGGAAAGGGAGGCCAGCTGTGTGCTGCCTGAGTAAGTTGAAGTGTTTTATGAGAGAAATATGACCTGTGTGGAACCTGAACTGAGCCTGTTTGTGAAAGGACACTCAGTCAGGGAAAGGGAGGCCAGCTGTGTGCTGCCTGAGTACGTTGAAGTGTTTTATGAGAGAAATATGACCTGTGTGGAACCTGAACTGAGCCTGTTTGTGAAAGGACACTCAGTCAGGGAAAGGGAGGCCGGCTGTGTGCTGCCTGAGTACGTTGAAGTGTTTTATGAGAGAAATATGACCTGTGTGGAACCTGAACTGAGCCTGTTTGTGAAAGTACACTCAGTCAGGGAAAAGGAGGCCAGCTGTGTGCTGCCTGAATATGTTGAAGTGTTTTATGAGAGAAATATGACCTGTGTTGAACCTGAACTGAGCATGTTTGTGAAAGCACACTCAGTCAGGGAAAGGGAGGCCAGCTGTGTGCTGCCTGAGTACGTTGAAGTGTTTTATGAGAGAAATATGACGTGTGGAACCTGAACTGAGCCTGTTTGTGAAAGGACACTCAGTCAGGGAAAGGGAGGCCGGCTGTGTGCTGCCTGAGTACGTTGAAGTGGTTTATGAGAGAAATATGACCTGTGTGGAACCTGAACTGAGCGTGTTTGTGAAAGAACACTCAGTCAGGGAAAGGGAGGCCGGCTGTGTGCTGCCTGAGTACGTTGAAGTGTTTTATGAGAGAAATATGACCTGTGTGGAACCTGAACTGAGCCTGTTTGTGAAAGGACACTCAGTCAGGGAAATGGAGGCCGGCTGTGTGCTGCCTGAGTACGTTGAAGAGTTTTATGAGAGAAATATGACCTGTGTGGAACCTGAACTGAGCCTGTTTGTGAAAGGACACTCAGTCAGGGAAAGGGAGGCCAGCTGGATGCTGCCTGATTATGTTGAAGTGTTTTATGAGATAAATATGACCTGTGTGGAACCTGAACTGAGCGTGTTTGTGAAAGGACACTCAGTCAGGGAAAGGGAGGCCGGCTGTGTGTGCTGCCTGAGTACGTTGAAGTGTTTTATGAGAGAAATATGACCTGTGTGGAACCTGAACTGAGCCTGTTTGTGAAAGGACACTCAGTCAGGGAAAGGGAGGCCTGCTGTGTGCTGCCTGAGTAAGTTGAAGTGTTTTATGAGAGAAATATGACCTGTGTGGAACCTGAACTGAGCCTGTTTGTGAAAGGACAGGTCAGTCAGGGAAAGGGAGGCTGGCTGTGTGCTGCCTGAGTACGTTGAAGTGTTTTATGAGAGAAATATGACGTGTGGAACCTGAACTGAGCCTGTTTGTGAAAGGACACTCAGTCAGGGAAAGGGAGGCCGGCTGTGTGCTGCCTGAGTAGGTTGAAGTGGTTTATGAGAGAAATATGACCTGTGTGGAACCTGAACTGAGCGTGTTTGTGAAAGAACACTCAGTCAGGGAAAGGGAGGCCGGCTGTGTGCTGCCTGAGTACGTTGAAGTGTTTTATGAGAGAAATATGACCTGTGTGGAACCTGAACTGAGCCTGTTTGTGAAAGGACACTCAGTCAGGGAAATGGAGGGCCGGCTGTGTGCTGCCTGAGTACGTTGAAGAGTTTTATGAGAGAAATATGACCTGTGTGGAACCTGAACTGAGCCTGTTTGTGAAAGGACACTCAGTCAGGGAAAGGGAGGCCAGCTGTGTGCTGCCTGAGTATGTTGAAGTGTTTTATGAGAGAAATATGACCTGTGTGGAACCTGAACTGAGCCTGTTTGTGAAAGGACACTCAGTCAGGGAAAGGGAGGCCAGCTGTGTGCTGCCTGAGTACATTGAAGTGTTTTATGAGAGAAATATGACCTGTGTGGAACCTGAACTGAGCCTGTTTGTGAAAGGACACTCAGTCAGGGAAAGGGAGGCCAGCTGTGTGCTGCCTGAGTATGTTGAAGTGTTTTATGAGAGAAATATGACCTGTGTGGAACCTGAACTGAGCCTGTTTGTGAAAGGACACTCAGTCAGGGAAAGGGAGGCCAGCTGTGTGCTGCCTGAGTACGTTGAAGTGTTTTATGAGAGAAATATGACCTGTGTGGAACCTGAACTGAGCCTGTTTGTGAAAGGACACTCAGTCAGGGAAAGGGAGGCCAGCTGTGTGCTGCCTGAGTATGTTGAAGTGTTTTATGAGAGAAATATGACCTGTGTGGAACCTGAACTGAGCCTGTTTGTGAAAGGACACTCAGTCAGGGAAAGGGAGGCCAGCTGTGTGCTGCCTTAATACGTTGAAGTGTTTTATGAGAGAAATATGACCTGTGTGGAACCTGAACTGAGCCTGTTTGTGAAAGGACACTCAGTCAGGGAAAGGGAGGCCGGCTGTGTGCTGCCTGAGTACGTTGAAGTGTTTTATGAGAGAAATATGACCTGTGTGGAACCTGAACTGAGCGTGTTTGTGAAAGGACACTCAGTCAGGGAAAGGGAGGCCAGCTGGATGCTGCCTGATTATGTTGAAGTGTTTTATGAGATAAATATGACCTGTGTGGAACCTGAACTGAGCGTGTTTGTGAAAGGACACTCAGTCAGGGAAAGGGAGGCCGGCTGTGTGCTGCCTGAGTACGTTGAAGTGTTTTATGAGAGAAATATGACCTGTGTGGAACCTGAACTGAGCCTGTTTGTGAAAGGACACTCAGTCAGGGAAAGGGAGGCCAGCTGTGTGCTGCCTGAGTAAGTTGAAGTGTTTTATGAGAGAAATATGACCTGTGTGGAACCTGAACTGAGCCTGTTTGTGAAAGGACACTCAGTCAGGGAAAGGGAGGCCAGCTGTGTGCTGCCTGAGTACGTTGAAGTGTTTTATGAGAGAAATATGACCTGTGTGGAACCTGAACTGAGCCTGTTTGTGAAAGGACACTCAGTCAGGGAAAGGGAGGCTGGCTGTGTGCTGCCTGAGTACGTTGAAGTGTTTTATGAGAGAAATATGACCTGTGTGGAACCTGAACTGAGCCTGTTTGTGAAAGTACACTCAGTCAGGGAAAGGGAGGCCAGCTGTGTGCTGCCTGAATATGTTGAAGTGTTTTATGAGAGAAATATGACCTGTGTTGAACCTGAACTGAGCATGTTTGTGAAAGCACACTCAGTCAGGGAAAGGGAGGCCAGCTGTGTGCTGCCTGAGTACGTTGAAGTGTTTTATGAGAGAAATATGACGTGTGGAACCTGAACTGAGCCTGTTTGTGAAAGGACACTCAGTCAGGGAAAGGGAGGCCGGCTGTGTGCTGCCTGAGTACGTTGAAGTGGTTTATGAGAGAAATATGACCTGTGTGGAACCTGAACTGAGCGTGTTTGTGAAAGAACACTCAGTCAGGGAAAGGGAGGCCGGCTGTGTGCTGCCTGAGTACGTTGAAGTGTTTTATGAGAGAAATATGACCTGTGTGGAACCTGAACTGAGCCTGTTTGTGAAAGGACACTCAGTCAGGGAAATGGAGGCCGGCTGTGTGCTGCCTGAGTACGTTGAAGAGTTTTATGAGAGAAATATGACCTGTGTGGAACCTGAACTGAGCCTGTTTGTGAAAGGACACTCAGTCAGGGAAAGGGAGGCCAGCTGTGTGCTGCCTGAGTATGTTGAAGTGTTTTATGAGAGAAATATGACCTGTGTGGAACCTGAACTGAGCCTGTTTGTGAAAGGACACTCAGTCAGGGAAAGGGAGGCCAGCTGTGTGCTGCCTGAATACGTTGAAGTGTTTTATGAGAGAAATATGACCTGTGTGGAACCTGAACTGAGCCTGTTTGTGAAAGGACACTCAGTCAGGGAAAGGGAGGCTGGCTGTGTGCTGCCTGAGTACGTTGAAGTGTTTTATGAGAGAAATATGACCTGTTGTGGAACCTGAACTGAGCGTATTTGTGAAAGAACACTCAGTCAGGGAAAGGGAGGCCGGCTGTGTGCTGCCTGAATACGTTGAAGTGTTTTATGAGAGAAATATGACCTGTGTGGAACCTGAACAGAGCATGTTTGTGAAAGGACACTCAGTCAGGGAAAGGGAGGCCAGCTGTGTGCTGCCTGAGTACGTTGAAGTGTTTTATGAGAGAAATATGACCTGTGTGGAACCTGAACAGAGCATGTTTGTGAAAGGACACTCAGTCAGGGAAAGGGAGGCCAGCCTGTGTGCTGCCTGAATATGTTGAAGTGTTTTATGAGAGAATTATGACCTGTGTGGAACCTGAACTGAGCCTGTTTGTGAAAGGACACTCAGTCAGGGAAAGGGAGGCCAGCTGTGTGCTGCCTGAGTACATTGAAGTGTTTTATGAGAGAAATATGACCTGTGTGGAACCTGAACTGAGCCTGTTTGTGAAAGGACACTCAGTCAGGGAAAGGGAGGCCAGCTGTGTGCTGCCTGAGTATGTTGAAGTGTTTTATGAGAGAAATATGACCTGTGTGGAACCTGAACTGAGCCTGTTTGTGAAAGGACACTCAGTCAGGGAAAGGGAGGCCAGCTGTGTGCTGCCTGAGTATGTTGAAGTGTTTTATGAGAGAAATATGACCTGTGTGGAACCTGAACTGAGCCTGTTTGTGAAAGGACACTCAGTCAGGGAAAGGGAGGCCAGCTGTGTGCTGCCTGAATACGTTGAAGTGTTTTATGAGAGAAATATGACCTGTGTGGAACCTGAACTGAGCGTGTTTGTGAAAGAACACTCAGTCAGGGAAAGGGAGGCCGGCTGTGTGCTGCCTGAGTACGTTGAAGTGTTTTTATGAGAGAAATATGACCTGTGTGGAACCTGAACTGAGCCTGTTTGTGAAAGGACACTCAGTCAGGGAAAGGGAGGCCAGCTGTGTGCTGCCTGAATACGTTGAAGTGTTTTATGAGAGAAATATGACCTGTGTGGAACCTGAACAGAGCATGTTTGTGAAAGGACACTCAGTCAGGGAAAGGGAGGCCAGCTGGATGCTGCCTGATTATGTTGAAGTGTTTATGAGATAAATATGACCTGTGTGGAACCTGAACTGAGCGTGTTTGTGAAAGGACACTCAGTCAGGGAAAGGGAGGCCGGCTGTGTGCTGCCTGAGTACGTTGAAGTGTTTTATGAGAGAAATATGACCTGTGTGGAACCTGAACTGAGCCTGTTTGTGAAAGGACACTCAGTCAGGGAAAGGGAGGCCAGCTGTGTGCTGCCTGAGTAAGTTGAAGTGTTTTATGAGAGAAATATGACCTGTGTGGAACCTGAACTGAGCCTGTTTGTGAAAGGACAGTCAGTCAGGGAAAGGGAGGCTGGCTGTGTGCTGCCTGAGTACGTTGAAGTGTTTTATGAGAGAAATATGACGTGTGGAACCTGAACTGAGCCTGTTTGTGAAAGGACACTCAGTCAGGGAAAGGGAGGCCGGCTCTGTGCTGCCTGAGTACGTTGAAGTGGTTTATGAGAGAAATATGACCTGTGTGGAACCTGAACTGAGCGTGTTTGTGAAAGGACACTCAGTCAGGGAAAGGGAGGGCCGGCTGTGTGCTGCCTGAGTACGTTGAAGTGTTTTATGAGAGAAATATGACCTGTGTGGAACCTGAACTGAGCCTGTTTGTGAAAGGACACTCAGTCAGGGAAATGGAGGCCGGCTGTGTGCTGCCTGAGTACGTTGAAGAGTTTTATGAGAGAAATATGACCTGTGTGGAACCTGAACTGAGCCTGTTTGTGAAAGGACACTCAGTCAGGGAAAGGGAGGCCAGCTGTGTGCTGCCTGAGTATGTTGAAGTGTTTTATGAGAGAAATATGACCTGTGTGGAACCTGAACTGAGCCTGTTTGTGAAAGGACACTCAGTCAGGGAAAGGGAGGCCAGCTGTGTGCTGCCTGAATACGTTGAAGTGTTTTATGAGAGAAATATGACCTGTGTGGAACCTGAACTGAGCCTGTTTGTGAAAGGACACTCAGTCAGGGAAAAGGAGGCCAGCTGTGTGCTGCCTGAATATGTTGAAGTGTTTTATGAGAGAATTATGACCTGTGTGGAACCTGAACTGAGCCTGTTTGTGAAAGGACACTCAGTCAGGGAAAGGGAGGCCAGCTGTGTGCTGCCTGAGTACATTGAAGTGTTTTATGAGAGAAATATGACCTGTGTGGAACCTGAACTGAGCCTGTTTGTGAAAGGACACTCAGTCAGGGAAAGGGAGGCCAGCTGTGTGCTGCCTGAGTATGTTGAAGTGTTTTATGAGAGAAATATGACCTGTGTGGAACCTGAACTGAGCCTGTTTGTGAAAGGACACTCAGTCAGGGAAAGGGAGGCCAGCTGTGTGCTGCCTGAGTATGTTGAAGTGTTTTATGAGAGAAATATGACCTGTGTGGAACCTGAACTGAGCCTGTTTGTGAAAGGACACTCAGTCAGGGGAAAGGGAGGCCAGCTGTGTGCTGCCTGAATACGTTGAAGTGTTTTATGAGAGAAATATGACCTGTGTGGAACCTGAACTGAGCCTGTTTGTGAAAGGACACTCAGTCAGGGAAAGGGAGGCTGGCTGTGTGCTGCCTGAGTACGTTGAAGTGTTTTATGAGAGAAATATGACCTGTGTGGAACCTGAACTGAGCGTATTTGTGAAAGAACACTCAGTTAGGGAAAGGGAGGCCGGCTGTGTGCTGCCTGAGTACGTTGAAGTGTTTTATGAGAGAAATATGACCTGTGTGGAACCTGAACTGAGCCTGTTTGTGAAAGGACACTCAGTCAGGGAAAGGGAGGCCGGCTGTGTGCTGCCTGAGTACGTTGAAGAGTTTTATGAGAGAAATATGACCTGTGTGGAACCTGAACTGAGCCTGTTTGTGAAAGGACACTCAGTCAGGGAAAGGGAGGCCAGCTGTGTGCTGCCTGAGTATGTTGAAGTGTTTTATGAGAGAAATATGACCTGTGTGGAACCTGAACTGAGCCTGTTTGTGAAAGGACACTCAGTCAGGGAAAGGGAGGCCAGCTGTGGTGCTGCCTGAATACGTTGAAGTGTTTTATGAGAGAAATATGACCTGTGTGGAACCTGAACAGAGCATGTTTGTGAAAGGACACTCAGTCAGGGAAAGGGAGGCCAGCTGGATGCTGCCTGATTATGTTGAAGTGTTTTATGAGATAAATATGACCTGTGTGGAACCTGAACTGAGCGTGTTTGTGAAAGGACACTCAGTCAGGGAAAGGGAGGCCGGCTGTGTGCTGCCTGAGTACGTTGAAGTGTTTTATGAGAGAAATATGACCTGTGTGGAACCTGAACTGAGCCTGTTTGTGAAAGGACACTCAGTCAGGGAAAGGGAGGCCAGCTGTGTGCTGCCTGAGTAAGTTGAAGTGTTTTATGAGAGAAATATGACCTGTGTGGAACCTGAACTGAGCCTGTTTGTGAAAGGACAGTCAGTCAGGGAAAGGGAGGCTGGCTGTGTGCTGCCTGAGTACGTTGAAGTGTTTTATGAGAGAAATATGACGTGTGGAACCTGAACTGAGCCTGTTTGTGAAAGGACACTCAGTCAGGGAAAGGGAGGCCGGCTCTGTGCTGCCTGAGTACGTTGAAGTGGTTTATGAGAGAAATATGACCTGTGTGGAACCTGAACTGAGCGTGTTTGTGAAAGAACACTCAGTCAGGGAAAGGGAGGCCGGCTGTGTGCTGCCTGAGTACGTTGAAGTGTTTTATGAGAGAAATATGACCTGTGTGGAACCTGAACTGAGCCTGTTTGTGAAAGGACACTCAGTCAGGGAAATGGAGGCCGGCTGTGTGCTGCCTGAGTACGTTGAAGAGTTTTATGAGAGAAATATGACCTGTGTGGAACCTGAACTGAGCCTGTTTGTGAAAGGACACTCAGTCAGGGAAAGGGAGGCCAGCTGTGTGCTGCCTGAGTATGTTGAAGTGTTTTATGAGAGAAATATGACCTGTGTGGAACCTGAACTGAGCCTGTTTGTGAAAGGACACTCAGTCAGGGAAAGGGAGGCCAGCTGTGTGCTGCCTGAGTACATTGAAGTGTTTTATGAGAGAAATATGACCTGTGTGGAACCTGAACTGAGCCTGTTTGTGAAAGGACACTCAGTCAGGGAAAGGGAGGCCAGCTGTGTGCTGCCTGAGTATGTTGAAGTGTTTTATGAGAGAAATATGACCTGTGTGGAACCTGAACTGAGCCTGTTTGTGAAAGGACACTCAGTCAGGGAAAGGGAGGCCAGCTGTGTGCTGCCTGAGTACGTTGAAGTGTTTTATGAGAGAAATATGACCTGTGTGGAACCTGAACTGAGCCTGTTTGTGAAAGGACACTCAGTCAGGGAAAGGGAGGCCAGCTGTGTGCTGCCTGAGTATGTTGAAGTGTTTTATGAGAGAAATATGACCTGTGTGGAACCTGAACTGAGCCTGTTTGTGAAAGGACACTCAGTCAGGGAAAGGGAGGCCAGCTGTGTGCTGCCTGAATACGTTGAAGTGTTTTATGAGAGAAATATGACCTGTGTGGAACCTGAACTGAGCCTGTTGTGAAAGGACACTCAGTCAGGGAAAGGGAGGCCAGCTGTGTGCTGCCTGAGTACGTTGAAGTGTTTTATGAGAGAAATATGACCTGTGTGGAACCTGAACTGAGCGTGTTTGTGAAAGGACACTCAGTCAGGGAAAGGGAGGCCAGCTGGATGCTGCCTGATTATGTTGAAGTGTTTTATGAGATAAATATGACCTGTGTGGAACCTGAACTGAGCGTGTTTGTGAAAGGACACTCAGTCAGGGAAAGGGAGGCCGGCTGTGTGCTGCCTGAGTACGTTGAAGTGTTTTATGAGAGAAATATGACCTGTGTGGAACCTGAACTGAGCCTGTTTGTGAAAGGACACTCAGTCAGGGAAAGGGAGGCCAGCTGTGTGCTGCCTGAGTAAGTTGAAGTGTTTTATGAGAGAAATATGACCTGGTGTGGAACCTGAACTGAGCCTGTTTGTGAAAGGACAGTCAGTCAGGGAAAGGGAGGCTGGCTGGTGTGCTGCCTGAGTACGTTGAAGTGTTTTATGAGAGAAATATGACCTGTGTGGAACCTGAACTGAGCCTGTTTGTGAAAGGACACTCAGTCAGGGAAAGGGAGGCTGGCTGTGTGCTGCCTGAGTACGTTGAAGTGTTTTATGAGAGAAATATGACCTGTGTGGAACCTGAACTGAGCCTGTTTGTGAAAGGACACTCAGTCAGGGAAAGGGAGGCCAGCTGTGTGCTGCCTGAATATGTTGAAGTGTTTTATGAGAGAATTATGACCTGTGTGGAACCTGAACTGAGCCTGTTTGTGAAAGGACACTCAGTCAGGGAAAGGGAGGCCAGCTGTGTGCTGCCCTGAGTACATTGAAGTGTTTTATGAGAGAAATATGACCTGTGTGGAACCTGAACTGAGCCTGTTTGTGAAAGGACACTCAGTCAGGGAAAGGGAGGCCAGCTGTGTGCTGCCTGAGTATGTTGAAGTGTTTTATGAGAGAAATATGACCTGTGTGGAACCTGAACTGAGCCTGTTTGTGAAAGGACACTCAGTCAGGGAAAGGGAGGCCAGCTGTGTGCTGCCTGAGTACGTTGAAGTGTTTTATGAGAGAAATATGACCTGTGTGGAACCTGAACTGAGCCTGTTTGTGAAAGGACACTCAGTCAGGGAAAGGGAGGCTGGCTGTGTGCTGCCTGAGTACGTTGAAGTGTTTTATGAGAGAAATATGACCTGTGTGGAACCTGAACTGAGCCTGTTTGTGAAAGTACACTCAGTCAGGGAAAGGGAGGCCAGCTGTGTGCTGCCTGAATATGTTGAAGTGTTTTATGAGAGAAATATGACCTGTGTTGAACCTGAACTGAGCATGTTTGTGAAAGCACACTCAGTCAGGGAAAGGGAGGCCAGCTGTGTGCTGCCTGAGTACGTTGAGTGTTTTATGAGAGAAATATGACGTGTGGAACCTGAACTGAGCCTGTTTGTGAAAGGACACTCAGTCAGGGAAAGGGAGGCCGGCTGTGTGCTGCCTGAGTACGTTGAAGTGGTTTATGAGAGAAATATGACCTGTGTGGAACCTGAACTGAGCGTGTTTGTGAAAGAACACTCAGTCAGGGAAAGGGAGGCCGGCTGTGTGCTGCCTGAGTACGTTGAAGTGTTTTATGAGAGAAATTATGACCTGTGTGGAACCTGAACTGAGCCTGTTTGTGAAAGGACACTCAGTCAGGGAAATGGAGGCCGGCTGTGTGCTGCCTGAGTACGTTGAAGAGTTTTATGAGAGAAATATGACCTGTGTGGAACCTGAACTGAGCCTGTTTGTGAAAGGACACTCAGTCAGGGAAAGGGAGGCCAGCTGTGTGCTGCCTGAGTATGTTGAAGTGTTTTATGAGAGAAATATGACCTGTGTGGAACCTGAACTGAGCCTGTTTGTGAAAGGACACTCAGTCAGGGAAAGGGAGGCCAGCTGTGTGCTGCTGAATACGTTGAAGTGTTTTATGAGAGAAATATGACCTGTGTGGAACCTGAACTGAGCCTGTTTGTGAAAGGACACTCAGTCAGGGAAAGGGAGGCTGGCTGGTGTGCTGCCTGAGTACGTTGAAGTGTTTTATGAGAGAAATATGACCTGTGTGGAACCTGAACTGAGCGTATTTGTGAAAGAACACTCAGTCAGGGAAAGGGAGGCCGGCTGTGTGCTGCCTGAATACGTTGAAGTGTTTTATGAGAGAAATATGACCTGTGTGGAACCTGAACAGAGCATGTTTGTGAAAGGACACTCAGTCAGGGAAAGGGAGGCCAGCTGTGTGCTGCCTGAGTACGTTGAAGTGTTTTATGAGAGAAATATGACCTGTGTGGAACCTGAACAGAGCATGTTTGTGAAAGGACACTCAGTCAGGGAAAGGGAGGGCCAGCTGTGTGCTGCCTGAATATGTTGAAGTGTTTTTATGAGAGAATT